>NW_015119435.1:0-3204 GCF_001443285.1 Poecilia latipinna
TCATTTATACATTTTAGTTATGGAACCTTCAACAGCTACAGGTGAACTATATTTTATTAGTGAACACGCTTAAGCATGTAAGAAAATAGATGGAGGAAAATAATCATTAGGGTCAAGAAACATACAGCGTATAAGTCAGAGAGAAAAATTGTAGATAATTTTAAAGGTAAGAAAACAATTTACCATGTCGGAGCAACTCTTGGAGCCTGGTTGTGCGCTGTAAAAAACTTTCAACCTCAGTGGAAAACTGAAAGATAAATATGAGCGGTAGCCTCACTTAGGCCTGTTTAATCCCTGTCACATACTCTTAAGAAATAAATATACATACAGGTGAGGAACTTTTACTGAAATGTATCACACTAACAGGTGTTACAGAAAAAAAATCTATAAGTTTCAAATGTACTTAAACCAACCTTTACTATTTTGGAGAAACCATGAAGCACTGAGAAGATCAGTGTTGATTCAACAACAGAAAAAAAAAGACTGAAGCAAAGTAGCATTCACAATGATGTGAGGACAAATTCTGGAAAGGGATCGATGTTAGTTTGTCTTTCACTTTAACTGCAGAAAGCTAAAAGTTAAATTTGAGTAGCCTCATGTAGGCCTGTTTACTGCCCGTCTCACAGCCTTAACAAATACATGTACAAATGAGGAACATTTACTGAAATGTATCATACCAGCAAAAATACAAGAGTTTAAAATTTAAGCGACTGTTTTCAGAACAGATGAAGGAAATTACAAACTCATAGTCAGCACTGACTAGTCGTGCTACATAAATAATGCAGTAAAACAGTTAAATTTGTTTTCCTTCAATGGTATCTACCTGCTCTTACGCAGGGACACGCACACAAATGCTTTGGTGAGCAGGGCAAAACTCAGTCCTCTTCCCTTATGAGGTTCTTCTTTCTGTGCTGGTCAAAAGCAGAAAGTTTTTTTTTTTTTTTTTGTGTTCAACTATAAATAATACCCTGGGGGCTTTTTAACATCCCTCACATAAATATCTTTGAGGATGGTCATATCCTCCTCACACAAATGGTGTGGTGTGGTTAATCTATAGGCTGTCTTATGCTTGGGTCACGTGCTGGACGCATAACTGATGTGGTGTGGTGAGGAGGGTAAAGGTCAGTCCTTTTCCCAGTTTTCCCTTAGGTCAAAAGCAGAGAGGTTTTTTTGTTCAACTTTAAATAAACCACCGGGAGCTTTTTTTTTTTACATCCCTCACATGAGCATCCCGAGTTGGCCGTGTCAGCTCACACAAATGCTGTGGTGAATCTATAGGCTGTCTTATGCTTGGGGACACGCGCAGGACGCATAAATGGTGCGGTGTGCAGGGCCGGGGTCACTCCGCTTTGAATGTATTCACCATCTCCACCCAACCGGCACGTACCTCAAAAAGAATCAAGCGCACTCATCCCTTTCACTTCTCAAGCTCAGCAGCCAGATATTATTTGGAATATATTTATTTATTTATTTATTTATTTATTTATTCGCTTTGTTTGGAATACACTATATTTATCTATTCACTGCTAACTTACAAGTAAATTATTCCGTTTCTACTGACCAATTCAAAGAGGTCCCCTAAATAAAGTATTTGTCCGGGGAGGGGTTTAATATCAATTAATATCAATTAGTCACGGCCATCAATCAATCATCCGATTAAAATTTTACAGAAGGTGGTGTATATATAGTCTCTCTTATGTACATTTTAAAACATTAGTTGTTTTTATTTTAAATATGATATCCAAAGTTATTAAGTAGTATTGTTGAATGTTGAAAGAGTCACTTGCATGGTGCTGTAAGTTCTAGGAAAACACTTAAAATTTAAGGGATATAAGTCAGAAGTTCCTGAAAAGTAAGAAGATCCTAAGTTACGGGAAATTCCCTGTAACTTTTGGAAAACATAACTTTGGTTCATATTTTCCCAATATTGTTGGCAGTTTAACGATCTGACTCAGTTGGATCTCTAGGAGCAGCTGGGGTCTGCAGTCCATTCCCTGCAGACCCCAGCTACCTGGTTGACCCAAAGTTCAGAAGCATATTGTGCACTGTGTGGTTTTGAGAACAGTGCTTACCTTGTAGCAGGGATGCCAAAAAGGCAGTAGAAAGGCTGGTTGAACAGAGGAGTACTATATGGCTGAAGGGCATCTGTCCATCTGCCATCCAACCCAGCAGAGTCACCATAAAAGAAGCCAACAGACCCAAAACTGTGGCTTGGAACTGGGAAATTTGTCAAATGAAAGGATCATTAACTTTGAAAAAAAAAGAAATAGTTAGTTCTTTAGTTAAATGAACATGTGAAGATAAAAAAAGCACCTGTTTAAGTGCAAGGTTTCCACCAATCAGCATCCACCTTTCTCTGCAAGAATCAATTTTCCCGGCATTTACCTAGAAACATCAAAGATGTATAACAACAGGGGGAAAAACAAAACAACCTAATGTTTTATCAAAGAACATTGGGAAAAACAATAAAATGCTTCCATTTTGTTGTCAAACTTTTGCTAGGTGACCTTTGACCTTTCAGTTAGGGGCGTTAACATATGGTATCCGGCAACCGGATGTCTGATTAGCTGTTTTATGCCGCCGGATATCCTGTAACCGGATGTCTGGCAGTCGGACTTTACACCACCAGATTGTTTTACACAGTACCCAGAAGTGAGACCAGGAATGTCTGCCATTCATGGGATCAAATGTTTTTTTTTTTTTGTTTCTTTTGACAGGTGACCTCTGACCTGTCAGTGAGGGGTCAGAGGTCATGTACCAGGTTGTACAAACTGGATGTAGCAGTAGAATACTACAACTGCATTAAGTGGTCACAGAGTCTGAGAGGAAGTCTCATACTCAATACATTGTTGTGTATTAATAATTTTTCTGTGATTAACAAGCACTTCTGTCTCACAACCCAAATGAAGATGCACCTTTAGCAACTTCCTCTTTGCATGCTCTGAACATAAATTGTCCCCGTGATTCAATCAAAGTTTTCTTTTAAATGTTTCATTGGCTCTAGTGGCCTTTATTTGACAGTGAATTGACAGGAAAGAGGGTATTGAGAGAAGGAGAAGACATGCGGCAAAGGTCGCCAGGCCGGGAATTGAACCTGCGACGGCCGCATCAAGGACTAAGGCCTCCATATGTGGGTTGTGCTTAGCCCCTGCAAAAGAACATTTCTCTCTGGTAGGTACAATTTGAACCGAGCACAGGACACCT
>NW_015119436.1:0-3200 GCF_001443285.1 Poecilia latipinna
ATTTGGGAACACTGGCCTTCAGTCTGCTGGTCAAACTGGGAGAAGTCCAGTGAGGCTAAAGGATCAAAAAGAAATGATCCAAAAGTGTAATAGAAAATACATATCTGATTCCTTAACATTCAGAAAAAAGACATTTTCAGCATTTTGGGGCTCTGACTCAAAATTAGTTTTGCCTGAGTTTAAGAGCTCATAGCATCTTTAACTATAAATATGCTACGAGCTCAGCTTCGACATTGTGAAGCTGAGCCGTGAAACAGAAGAACAGCAGCTCCAGCTCTGATCCTGACTGATCTTTCCTCACAAAATTCCCTGGTCTTTAATGCACTTCTCCTCCAACAGCGGTTTCTCATCAGCTCTCTCTCATTAGAAAACACTGTATGAAAACGTTAGCTATGCTAACAATCAATGGTTACTTCGGGCTAATTTAGCTACATAGGAAATATTTCTCTGTTGTTTAGAAGCTAGTTTCTGGCTGCAAAGTCAAGTAATTCTGCTCTTTAAAGAGCAGAAGAGTACAATACAAACTGGAATGAATCCAGTTTGTATTGTATAACGGTTGACAAGCCCGCGCAGCACATGGGAACTCTGATCGCTCTACCGCCACATACAAGATGGCAGCGACGTAACGTCAATGAGGCGTCTACGTATTTATGTCTATCAATGGCCCTACAAAGCAGCAAAGATTGGATTTTCAACTAGAACTCTTGTTGCTGTCTGCTGTTGCTGAAACCTTTTATCCTTTGCTCCGTGTGTGTCGGGTTAATGACGCGCTGCTGTGAACTGAACTGGTGAATCTGTGGGAGAAAGGCCTGTAGGTCTACATAATTTGAATAATCTGCGTTATGTAATATTAACGTGTTAAAATTGTCAGATTTAACACGTTAATGCATGTTAATGCATGCATATCTGCTTCTTGAAAGTAACACTCCAGGTATGTTTTTGATGAGATTCTAACATTATAACATGATCTAAAGCTCAAAAAAGTCAATTTTACATAATACTGCCCCCTTAAAACATGTTTTTTGGTCTGTGATATTGTAATGTTCCAAAACATTACATTTATTTTTTCTTTACCTATGCTATAATCATTAAAATTCTAAAACATAAAACTTTGAAATATTTGCTCTATAAAAGTTCTGAGATGACTTGCAAAAAACTTTTCCAGATGTACTAGTATTTTGTTTTGCTGTTGACAGATATTACAAATGATCACTTAAATCTATGTGTTCACAGGACGACAAAGCTGCTGTTTTTCAACAAACAGGAGGAAGACATACTGTGGCGCTGCCAACTGGATGATCTGGCAGCTAATGATGAACGGTAAAACAAAGTGGTGATATAAAATGTTCTCTTTCTGGAGAACACCTGGGTTGGTTGTTGTGGGAAATGAGAAAAATAATCTGTAAAAGTTTCAGTTGGTTTTGTTTTGACATGGAGTCAATATACTCTCCAAACTGTAATCTGACATAGTTTTGGAACAGTGATTGTCTTTGTTACTAAGCTAGAAAGCTGCTATTTTCCCTTGTTCCCCTGCTCTCTTCAGACAGTCATGGTGTTGTGCGCTGTCAGGTTTCAGGTGGAGTACATCCTGTCTGAGCCCTCTGCCAGCTGGACCGGCAGGAAGGGTCGGGTGGATGAGACCCTGCTGAACGACCTTCTTCTCAGGCCACATGGGTCAAAATGCTACGTTTGTGTGTGTGGGCCTTCTGCCTTCACAGAGCAAACATTAGGGTATGGAATATTAACCATTATGATAAATAATAATAGTTCCTCAGTTTTATCCAAATAACTAAAGTCACTTTGGCTGTTTCTTGTTTTTTAGTATTAAACTATTTCATACGTTTTAAATTTTTATATAAAAAATTATTTTATGTACATTATCAACATTTTTGCATGTGCACGAGCTGATTAGATCTCAACCACACCTCTTTGGTTCTGCTATTCCAGCTGAATGCTCTTAAAACAGTATTGTTTTAAGAGCAATTCAGCTCTGATCAGACTGATCTGAAAAGGAAGATTTGTTGCATAACTATTTCTGCACTATGATTTGAAAGGAGTCTTTTTAAACACAAAGTGACAGTATCCTTTGAAACCACCAATCTTAACATTTTGAGTTTATTATCAAATAATCAGAATGGAGATTTCCTTATAGACATTCTTATTGAGTGTGATACACTTTGTGTAGATCTTTGACTGTGGGAATCTGTGGAATGGAATATATTTCCATTGAAATATATTCATGTTTGTGGTTGTGACAAAATATGGAAAAGTTCAAGGACCATGAACTTTTGCAGGCCACTGTCAGCAAATAATATGCTGAAGAACATAATGTGTGCATCAATATTAAGCTGTGGTGTGCTTGCACTGAGGGGTTTTTGTCTTTGTTGGTTTCTCAGATTGTTGAAGCAACTTTGCTTCAGTGAGGAGGAATGCCACGCTTTCAAGGGCTGATGAGCCCTTCTACCTGAAGAGACGGAGGACAAAAAAACCTACTTTCATTTAAAGCTGTGTTAATAAAAAGAAAGCATATATTTCTATGCACCAAAGACACATGTCTGCAGCCACCACTCTATGCCTGGCCAGTGGAACCTGGACACTTCTCAGGGATGGACTGAAGGTTCCTGCAACATATGAAGAAAGAACAATTCCTCCACAGCTGCTGATTTTTAACCAGATCTTCAAGTTACTTTTTGTGTTTACTGGGGTTAGATGTTTTTTATGTCAAGTTTATTTTTGAAAAAGTGAGTATGCACCAGTGAGAAGCTGCTCAGTTTGTGCATTATAATAAAGTTATAAAACAGTTTGATCACCATAAAAGTAAAACTTTGTGTCAGCTACATTTGACACAAATTATTTATCAAAGTCAAATAAAATGGAGCTCTGGGTGACATCCTCCTTGAATAATCAAAGCTTTAGGTGACACACCATCAGCTAGAACTTTTAATCTAATAGTTTCAGAATAATTTGAAAGGTTTTATACTTATTCCAATATTTTTATACTTATTCCAATATTATTGGAATAATAATATTCCAATAATATGCTCATGCATGGCCGACCATGCATGAGCATGGTCGGCCATGTCCACCATCATTTAAAACTGGACCCTCCAACTATCAAATGATGGGCAAGGGGAGTTACAGCAAAGTGGGAAAAACTGCTTGATCTCAGCAATGAATGTTCAAATTGTACTGTTTGTAAT
>NW_015119437.1:0-2774 GCF_001443285.1 Poecilia latipinna
GGTCACTGGTACTTTCATCCGAACGAGGGTGCAAAGGCCTTCCCATTTTAAGGGCAACGTGTTGATTAAAACGTCATCACCATGCATCCAGTAGCTGTCTGATACGTCTGATCACCTAGGAAAAACAGTGTGGGGATAGTCCTAGTTAAATTTTCACAATTATGTTCTTTAAATTCCAGATTTTGATACCATACAGGTGTTGCAACAAATATTGGTGTCATTTTAGCATGTTTGAACCAAGATAAAACCCAAGTGACATTACATTTAACTGTTGTATTGCCAACATGTATTCCTCCATTTGCAAAACATTCATATTCTGCATCATAATCTACCTCATAATTTACTGGAGGACCAGTCTATATAGAGCTAATATTAAATTCTGCACAAACGGATTCAAACTTGTAACTTTCCCATTTATCTAAGTAATGGTGTGAGTGACGTGAACTGTACATTAATCTGCAATTCATACCAGGCATTGGTAGTGTAAAGAATGAAACTACATTGGTTTCTGGAACAAATTTACCTTTCTTACATATTTGTTGTTGTCGTAGTGCACATTCTGTAGAGGTGTATTTCTCTGGAATAACAATTTTTGCTGCTCCAGGAGCAATAGTACAAATTATGCAGTCATTTTTGTCTTAATTATTTTTGCAGTACACCATGACCAAGTACACCATGTATTCTGAATTGCTCTTTGCCAAAGTGGATCTCCCCTTATCCATAAAGAGGTCCATTTAATGCCCTGTAGTTTATTCATGGCTCTTGGAGTTACTTTATTGTCATGTCTTTTATTATAAAATGAAAGACATGGTATTCTTTCATGGTATTCACAACAACCTTCTTTTTTCAGAACATCCATATTTATTTTAAATTGACATTTTAGCCATTTGGTTTTGTGCAGGTGTTTGAATAAAATCTAAATCTTCACTGCTATCGATCAATTCATGTGTTTTGATGACTTTATTAACTTTTGATGGTGTGGTGGTGTGTTTTACTGTCTTAGGCGTCACAATTTGCTCATTTTTGGTAATTGTATTTTTGTCTAGATCTTCTGATGTAAGATCTTTTGAGGGTGTTGTCATTTTAATGAAAGTTGTTGGTTTAGTGATTAGTTTTCCAATTGGGGTGGGTTTTGAAGGTGTTTAGGTGGGCAAGACTTTTCTTGTTAAGATAAACTGAACTTGTGCTGCTGTTCCTTTAACCCTTGTGTGTGCGAGGACTGAGGCCAATGATACAAGTGATATGGGTGTGGGGTTGGTTGGACCCCATTTGTAAACACAAGGGATAAGAGACGCAGGTGTGACAACTTTGAGTGCATTATTTCCTGGTGGAATTTTCTCATCATTTTTGATCTCTTCATTAGGTTTTATGGTTGTATGAGCTTCACTGGTAACAGGTTTGATTGTCTTAACAGTGGTAAATGGCTTCAGTAATTGGCTCCATGATTTGTCTCAAGTTCGAGATTTTGTGTTGTGTAACTCTGCTTCAAACTTTAGGTTTTCTGTTTGTTTGTTTTTTTTTGTTTTGTTTTGGTCTTCATGATGCTTTTTGTAACCTTAACTGTGAACTTAACTAAGAATAAATGTGAATTTTATAGATTTTAAAAAAATGATACAGTATTGCACTATAGTTGCACTTGAATATATTAATAATGCCGTTACCATGTTTCCCTATTGACTGAAGCTAAGTTTAAGTTGTTTTTTATGCATGTTTCTGCCTTGCTGTTAAACTTCTCCTTCATTGCAGTTCCAGTACAACTGCATGTCCTACCGGAACAAAAAGGTTCATTAGAACCGTTTGTTCTGTTAGCATAGATACTTTATACAGAACGCTGCCGAAATAAAAAACCTGAAATATTACCAGCAGTAACAAGAAACAAAGTAACCTTTAGACAATGTTCTGTATGAATCCTTATATCTCCAGGGCTGCTGCTTTATAAAACACAGTTTTCAGCTCAGCACACTTAGAAACATTGCTTGTTTCAACTTCTTTTCGGTCTGCTTTGGAACAGGTAAGACTTTTTAATATGCTAAAGGAAAATAAAATTAACTGGGGAAAAATGTGTATCTTTGTTTAGAATACACTGCAGCAAATAAAAATATTGTGTTTATTGAGTTCTAAAAATGTTTAAAGAGGACAATTTTCTGGTTAATTTAATTTCACTGATATTAATGTGGTGGAGGTGTGTGGCTGTTTGTTGAAATCAAAGATCTGTGGATCTCCAAAGCTGAATTTGTTGATTGTTCATTGCTGGGAATCAGAATTCTGGAAACCAAAAATGTTGTAGCAACCTCACAAGGTGACATCAAAATAATTGGGATTTAGAACTCACGTCAACATTTGTCTTATTTAATTACTACAAATTGAAATCCATAATTTATTATTCATTATTAAAGCCAAGCTCAGTTTCTAATGAGGGAATGAAGAAACTTTACACACAAGGAATGATCACCGACATGCTTATTTCTAATTGAGTCTGAGAATTTATTCACTAAATAGCCCAACTTTACAGCTGAATTATTCTGTGAATAACTTATTTCTACTGGCATGTAACCGAACTACTGATAAGACAAAAGGAATTAAATCAGATTAATGAATGAGCTTCAGTGTTTGTTCTTTTCACAAATATCTACTGGCTGAACCTTTTGGTGTTATCTAGAACTCTTTACTAATGTTTCACCATCATTAGCTGCTGCTCCCATGAACAAATACGCTCTAACTCAAAAATGTGATATTGGCTTGCACTAACACATGCAAAAATAAAAAAAATAACT
>NW_015119437.1:4200-7400 GCF_001443285.1 Poecilia latipinna
GACTGCAAGATCAAGTTATTTTCTGTAGTAAGTCAATGGCAGACTACACTAAGCACTAAAGGGAATATTTGGCAAATATCATTTTCTCAAACAGCCATAACCCACGTGTTTTATTTAACACCATTGACTCTGTGCTTAATATTCCACAGAATGCCTGTTTGGAAGCTTCTTATGACTTGTGTGATGATTTTCTGCGTTTCTTTATTGAAAAGGTTGGTAGTACCAGGGCTCTTATCACAGCTCCTGACTCTGACCCCTCTGTTTTGGTCCCTTGCTTGGCTGTTTTCAATCAGTTTGAGCCTGTGACTGTCTCACTGTTAGAGGATGTGGTTGGCCACATTAAGCCATCAGGTTCCCCCCGGGATGCTGTGCCTCCACAATTTTTTAAAGATATTTTATCTAGCATAGGGCAGCCTGTTCGTGCAATTATAAATAGCAGTCTGTTCTCAGGTGTGGTCCCTGCTAGTTTTAAACATGCAGTTGTCCAGACACTGCTTAAAAAACCTGGCCTTGATCCTACTGTTCTGGCTAATTATCGGCCTATTTCGAAGCTGCCTTTTCTTTCTAAGGTTTTAGAAAAAATTGTGTACTGCCAGCTGACAGTTTTTAGATGACAATGGCATTCTGGAGGTTTTTCACTCAGATTTTAAAACTCTTCATAGCACAGAATCTGCTTTAATAAGAGTTTTTAATGACATCCTTCTTGCATGTGATTCTGGTAACCATGTTGTTCTGATTTTACTTGACCTAACTGCTGCCTTTGATACAGTAGACCACGACATTTTAATATCGCGATTACACCACATTGTAGGTATTGGTGACAATGTTCTTAAATGGTTCCGGTCCTATCTGGAGGACAGAACATTTTCAGTGAAAATTAGTGACTCTGAATCATCTGCTGCTTCAATGCCTTATGGTGTCCCGCAGGGCTCAATTCTTGGCCCACTGCTTTTCTCTCTTTATATACTGCCTCTGGGTTCTATCCTTAGGAAACATGGGATTTCTTTTCATTGTTACGCTGATGATTGTCAGATTTATTTGCCCATAAAGCAGCAGGATGTACATTCAATTAATCAGCTCCGGGTATGTCTAGGAGATATTAAAGCTTGGTTGGCCTTGAACTTTTTAAACTTTAATGAAAAGAATACAGGGGTGATGGTGTTTGGACCCAGTGGCTCCTGTGAGTCCTCCTCTGTTGACCTGGGACCTTTGGAGGAATATTTTAAACCTGTCATTACAGATCTTGGTTTTAAGGTGGACAGTGACTTCAAATTGAACAGCCAAATCAGAGCCGTGGTTAAGTCCAGCTTTTATCATTTAAGGCGATTGGCGTCAGTGAAATCTTTTCTTTCCAGGCAGCATTTTGAAACAGTGATCCACGCTTTTATTTTGACTCGATTGGATTACTGTAACTCACTTTATCTGGGAGTCAGTCAGTCGCTGCTCTCACGTCTGCAGCTGGTTCAGAATGCTGCTGCACGACTTTTGACAGGAACTCGAAAGAGGGAGCATGTGACCCCTGTCCTGGCCTCACTTCACTGGCTGCCTGTATATTTTAGGATTCATTTTAAAATTCTTTTGTTTTTAAATCACTGCATAATCTTGCCCCGGCTTACCTCTCTGAGCTTCTTCACCCCTACATACCCTATCGGTCTCTCAAGTCAGCAGATCAGCTGCTCTTGGAGGTACTGAGATCAAGAAGGAAGCTCAGAGGGGACAGGGCTTTCTCCGTCATGGGTCCTAAGTTATGGAATGACTTGCTTTTGCAGGTCAGAGAGGCCCCTTCGCTGTCCACTTTTAAAGCTCGTCTTAAAACCCATCTATTTTACTTGGCTTTCAACTCCAGCAGGATCTAGTTTTAAATTGTATGTTTGTTTTTAAACTGTAAGAGTTTTTATTTTTTTATTGTTATGTTGTGTTTTAATGTACAGCACTTTGTATCAGCTGTGGTTGTTTTAAAGTGCTTTATAAATAAAGTTGGTATGGTATGGTATGGTAAGCATTTTCATGAAGTCATATTAATACAAATAACATTACCTAATTAAAATACTGAAATAAATTTCAATTGTCATTACCTTGTTTCCTTATTGACTGAAGCTAATTTTAAGTTGCTTTTTATGCATTTTTCTGCCTTGCTATTAAACCTTTCCTTCATTGCAGTTCCAGTACAACTGCATGTCCTACTGGCACAAAAAGGTTCATTAGAACTGTTTGTTCTGTTAGCATTGATACTTTATACAGAACGCTGCCAAAACAAAAAACCTGAAACATTACCTGCAGTTACAAGAAACAAAGTAACTACATTCAATTGACCTTTAGACAATGTTCTGTATGAATCCTTATCTCTCCAGGGCTGCTGCTTTTTAAACCACAGTTCTCATCTCAGCACACTTAGAAACATTGCTTGTTTCAGCTTCTTTTCGGTCTGCTTTGGAACAGGTAAGACTTTTTAATATGCTAAAGGAAAATAAAATTAACTGGGAAAAAAAGAGTATCTTTGCTTAGAATACACTGCAGCAAATAAAAATATTTAGTGTTTATTGAGTTCTAAAAATGTTTAAAGAATTAAATTCTGATTAATTTAATTTCACTGATATTAATGTGGTGGAGGTGTGTGGCTGTTTGTTGAAATCAAAGATCTGTGGATCTCCAAAGCTGAATTTGTTGATTCATTGCTGGGAATCAGAATTCTGGAAACCAAAAATGTTGTAGCAACCTCACAAGAGGACATCAAAATTATTGGGAATCAGAACTCACATCGTTGTTCTTATTTAATTACTACAAATTGAAATCCATAATTTATTATTCATTATTAAAGCCAAGCTCAGTTTCTAATGAGGGAATGAAGAAACTTTACACACAAGGAATGATCACCGACATGCTTATTTCTAATCGAGTCTGAAAATTTATTAACTAAATAGCCCAACTTTACAGCAGAATTATTCTGTGAATAACTTATTGCTACTGGCATGTAACCGAACTACTGATAAGACAAAAGGAATATATTGAATGAGAAAATGGGAATTAAATCAGATTAATGAATGAGCTTCAGTGTTTGTTCTTTTCACAAATATCTACTGGCTGAACCTTTTGGTGTTATCTAGAACTCTTTACTAATGTTTCACCATCATTAGCTGCTGCTCCCATGAACAAATACGCTCTAACTCAAAAATGTGATATTGGCTTGCACTAACACATGC
>NW_015119438.1:0-3192 GCF_001443285.1 Poecilia latipinna
TGGTGGTGAAATAATAAAGTGTTATTATGCAGCTAATCTTTATTAAACACTGATTATATTATCAGATACATTCCTAATGTCTCCAGGCTCTCTAGCGCCCCCACCAGGCCAAGTGTTGCTGTTTTAATCTGTAACATTGACAGATTAAAGAGTCTCTGCTGAAACTCAGCATGGTCAGTATGTGACCACAGACTGAGGTCAGAGGTCACCAGAACTCTGGAGCCACTTCCTGTCTTTACTGGTTTCCACGGCAACAGCTTCAGCGAATAACAAACATTTTAATTAGGATGAAACAACTGAAGTTTCTATTCTTATATTCTGTGTTATTAATAATGTTTTCCAATAAAACATTTATATGGTGATAATTTCAAACTTCCTGTCGACTTTAAACATTTTGTAAAACTGGCTGGATGCCTGGCGCCGCTCCCAGCAGCTTCAGGGAGTTTTCTGCTCAAACTGTTAATATTCATCAGCTCTCCTGCTGCATTAATGATGAAGTTATTATGTTGATGCATTGAAAACAGAGCTGATGGTTAAACTGTGGAGCTGTGATGAGAAGCAGCCGCTTACTGACGGCTGCTGTCTGCAGCTTCATGCAGGTCTGTGACGTTTCTGATGCTACGGATCAAATGTGGTTCAACATTGTGATGCACATGTGGATGTTTACTTATTAGTTATTGATTCTGGTTTTATAAAGTACATATTTGGTTATTTTCTGGACGCCTCTTCAGTTTTGGGTCCTGAGAGGAGAAATAACTCGGCAGCTTCCTCACCTTGTGTTGCTGGGGCCTCCACTGGGCCCCCCTCATGCCGCACAGAGCAGCGGTATCTAGATGTGCTGAGAGGCTCCCGATCCACCAGTAAGATGGAGGCGGTGCGGTTCGGCTCTCTGAGCTCCAGCTGCTCTCCAGAGGTCAGATCCTTCTCTCCACCGTCCTCCAGTCTTGTCCAGGAGATCTGGACCTCAGGAGGAAACATGCCTGAGGCCAGACACAGCAGGAAGCCCTTCCTGTCCCGCTGGGCGCTGGATGCTGCTGGGTACACGCTCACCACGGGCTGCACTACCGGGTCACCTGGGGGTCGGCAGCAGAAACCAGCAGATTCAGCCAGCAGCTCTCATCACTTTGAGACGTTATGTTAGAAACACAGAGAAACTTTTCCACATGATTCAGAGTTTAGCTGCTGCAGACGATCCAGAGATTCAGCTGGAATCAGTTCATGAGCAGAGAAACGACACAAAGTGGCTCTGAATCTTTGTCTCATTTATTCTGATTTTTAGAAGAACAGAAAATTTTACATGTTTTTCAATCAGATTTTAAACTTTACACACAAATTAATCTGCTGGTTTAAGAGATTTTAACTATTTTAGTAATTCAGTTTATTTATATTTAGCAAATTCACAACAAATGAAGTTACTTTATAAAAATATAGTTTTAATTCAGTCACTTATATTCCAGTTGATCCTGGTTATCGATCAGTTCACGAAGCTCATTAATTATTAATTGAAGCGTTTCTATGGAAACCAGCAGATTGTTTTATAGATTTTTCTGCTCAGATGAAGTTTTTCAGTCAAACTGGTTTTGTTTCTCCTTCCTGTCTTCACTGTGGGGCCCTCAGGGCCCCTCATGGCCCCTCAGGGCCCCTCAGGGCCCCATGTCGGGCCCCATGTCGGGCCCCATGTCGGCTCCTGCTTTCCTCTTTGTTCTATTTAAAGAAACTTTGGTTTCCTTCACCGTCGTTCAGAGACTCTCAGGTTCATCACATGATTTATTCTTCATCTGACACAAACTGCTGGAGGCTTCAAACTTTTACATTTAAACCAGTAAAAAACAGAAAAACATCTGAAATATTTCAGTTTATCAGGATGAACATTAAATAATATTTACACATAAATATACAGAAATTAAACTATTTGGATTATGATCAATTTTATGCATATTATTGGATCAAACATTTCTATTTTAAATAATTAATATTAAATTAGTTTTATTTTCTTGCCACACATTAATATTAGTTCATTATAAAACTGTTTTCATTTATTTGATCAAATTTGAAACATTTCATTTTTAAAACTAAACTTTTTTGTTGAAATCTAAATTAATATATTGATGCGACAAAATGTCAAATTTATATCCAAATAATAAATAAATAATAAATGTAATAAATATCTTCCACAATTTAAACATATTTACATTTTGAACTCTAAATATTTATAATGACTTAATATTTGGAAATTGAGATTAGATGAACTGTTTTAATTTATTTGATCAAATTTAAACATTACATTTTTAAAACTGTAAGGTTTTAGTTGAAAAGTAAATTAATAGATTGATGCAACAAAATGTCAAATTTATATCCAAATGTAATAAATATATCTTTCACAATTTAACTATGTTATAATTTGAACTCTAAATATTTATAATGACTTAATATTTGGAAATTGAGATGAGATGAAAATAATAATTTAAAACTATAGTATTTCTCATATAAAGATAATTTCTATGCAAACAAAATGTAAAGTGAATGTTGATCATATTTTTAGTTTATTTTAATATTTAATGACTTCATCAGATGAAATGTTTCAGTGGTCGATTCTAAGTTGTGACTTTTATTATTTAAAGTATTTTTAAAATGCATTGATGCTGAAACGTGATACTAATAAAATTAGATTGACTTAAAAATAATAAATTTAAACATTGGTGGCAAACTGTTTCTTATATGTTTCTATAAAACTTTTTTTAAATGAAGAATTTCTTAAAAGATTTCAAAACGTTTCTGTGAACATTTGTAATATTTTCAGTTCTTTACCTGATAAACATTTCTTTCTCCTCCAGAAACTTAAAAATGTTAGAGATACAAAAGTAAGAACATTTGCAATGTTTTAAATATTTTATTCTTAAAGAATATCTATTTTTACTTTCATGTTACAGAAACTATTGAGTCTTTTTTCTTTATCAGCAGCTGGAAGATAATTTCTATAATGATGGAAAATCTGCAGCAGCAGAAACTAAAAACATTTTAACTTGTAGTTTAAAACAGATGAAGGAAAATAAAAGTTCTTACCGTTTACATACAGTTTGGTTCCAGAACCAAAAACTGGAGACAAACTGATACAAAAACCTGTCGGCTGATTTTGGTCTGATTATTAAAATTATTTTCTCTGTCAGCTTCATGTCACTCTGAGTTTTAGCA
>NW_015119439.1:0-3189 GCF_001443285.1 Poecilia latipinna
AATAACTGATCACAAACCAAACCTAAAACTCAGTTCATCTATCAGGTTTCTTCTGACACACCTGTCCAACCTGAACCCACCTGTACAGCTACTGGCCCAGGCGCCCCCTGCTGGCTGAACCCATAAAAACAAACTGGAGTTTATCCTGCTTATTTAGAGACAATGTGCTACATTTCCTTCATATTTTAAAACGTGAGGTTTGAGTCGGTTCTGCCGTTTGACAGTAAGATAAAAACTATTTAATGAGAAAAAGTTCAGTTTGATCAGAAAAGATGCTGAATATGAATATCACGATTCACTTAATCCTGCTTTAGCTTCAATTTTCTCTTTTGTGCTGATCGTCTGCTGAGAATCTGAAACCGACCCTTTGCAGTTACGTCACTTAATGAACTGAGCCACTGAAATTAGTTTTGCCAGTTTATTCGTGGCTCCTTCTAGTTCCAGTCGAGCTAATCTGTCTGATCGGAACTCACCTGGTTAGCTCAATGGGTGCGTTCACACTGCAGCCTGAAGTGACTCAATTCCGATTTTTTTGACATAATGCGACCTGTATCCGATCTTTTCATGGCAGTGTGAACAGCACAGGTCGGATTCTTTTCCGAATGTGACCCATATCCGATACGTATCCGATTCAAATGCGACCTAACGTCCAGGTCGTATTCATCCGAACTGAACCTCACTGATTCTCAACAAATCTCACTGTTCTGTGTCCTGATACGCGCAAGCGGGAATTAAAACAGCAACCATGACGGATTATATGAGGATTAAGTTGTTAATATGCTGCTCCGGCTGGACAACAACTTCAAATATGTAAGCTAAGCTTCACCGTTAGCCTGCATGTTTACTTCCGCAAACACTGAGCACTTCTTCTTTTTATGGCGGTTGGCAGAACACTGAGAACGCTGACTCTATGGCGCCCTCTAGTGCGCATGCGGGACACTTTCAGGTCGTTTGCCCGTTTACACTGCAGAACGCATACAGGTCGCATTTACTGGCAGTGTGAACGGCCCGGCAAAAAAAAATCAGAATTAGGTCGCTTCAGGCTGCAGTGTGAACGCACCCTGGGCAGCGGGATTTATAAAAGTTTTAAACTGCTAGCTCAGAAACCAACCCATTCCTCCTCCACCATGATGTGTTGATCAAATTACTGACTTTTCCTAAATTCACACCGTATGATTTATGTCACTATGTCATAAACAGCGTTTCTCCTTAAACCGGAGCACATTAAAAACGTACAGAAGACGAGATGCTAACCAGTTGTTTCCATACATGCTAGGCTACATGATGGTGCATTGTCTCCATGGTTACCAATGGTTAGACCATCTCCATGATGCCATATTTGATATCTTTCTAATCACTATAAAGTAAATGAATGTAATCTTCTTGCCTTGTAATAACTGTTTGCTGTAAATCCGCGGTTACACCAAGGGCCAACAGTCATTATGACTGACGGCTGCTGCCCATCGCCGCCATCTTTCCCAGCGTTCTGATGCTAAAAAGTTTAGCTAGAATGTAGTCAGTACATGTGGAGCATCACAAACATTTTGAATAATATGGACTTACGCCATTTAGGTTGTTAAAATTAGTGTATAAGGTAAAATTAGCCAAAATGCTAATGTAGCCTAAATGCTGTCAGTGGTATGTGGGGTATTACTAGCATGTTGTCTTACATTGACTTCCTCCATTCAGCATACTAAACATAGCTACTAAATAAGAAAAATAGCTAAAAGCTTTTTTTTAGGGAAAAGGCTAATGCTAATGCTAGTAGGGGGCAGTGAAATGCTAATGTTTAGCAATGTCTGCGCTAATATTAGCCAGTTAGGACCGATGCCTACAGAGTTTAATCATCTTCAGACCCGATCAGAGCCGCAGCTGCAACTCGCATGTCTGCTGCATCAGAACCGGACCAATCAGAACCGGACCAATTGGAACCGGCAAGAACTGGACCGGTCTGATCTGTGGAGCCGCTCTAACTGCTGCCTCTGGTTCCTCCATGTCATAAATTTGTGTTTTTATGGAGATAAAATCAGAGAAAATGTGATTAAACATTAAACATTTCAGTTCTACTGCTAAATTATCGATTGATCAAGAATTGAAATCTCAGATTATTGTTTGTTCTGATTCTTTAATTCCTCTAACTAACCAGTCCCACATCATGATGCTTCCACCACCCTGCTTTACAGCTGAACATTTCTCTGAACTGACTGCAGAACAAATTCAGATGCTTAACATTGTTTATTATTAATCCCGAAATAATCCAGATTAAACTTCAGAGTCCAATCACTGCTATTGGTGTTTGATCGTCTTCTGACTGGATTTAATCAAATTTATTTGACCTCAAACTTTTTCTTAATGAATAGAAAGAAACTTTTTCATAAAAATGAGCTGAATCAGTTTCTGATGTTTTTCCTTCGAAAGTTCAGATTTAAAGTTAAACGTCTTAAAGAGCCGAAGATCCAGAAACAGAAAGTATTCACACCCTGGTGGTTTAATTATCTTTAGTCTTTTCTCTAATGACTGCTGGAAATAAAAATAAATACCATTTTAAATCAAATAAATAAAATCTAAATAATATTTTCCCAGCTGACTGTTGCTTCATTGAGAAAATGATTTTCTGTCTTTAAATGAAAATAATGTGAATCATTTCTGCTCATAAAGCTGCAGTAAGAAGGTGAGCAAAGATTAAAATCTTAATTATCCTCTCTGCGGTTTGATTTATTGCTTTGCAAAGAAATATGGAGTTATGTTTTTGTTTTTCTCTTTCCAGGTTATTAAAACTCTGCTGTAGAAACACAAACATTTCTAAAGTTTTACATTAAATCCTGTTCAGCCACATAAATGATATTTTATTAATTATTGATGCTGACAATTAAAGTTTCCATATGTGAGTTTTATAATGTCTGGTTACCATGGAGACCAAAGTAAAACGTTTGAGAATAAAAAGGTTTGGATATGATCTAAACATCCAGTCTAGTCAAATCCTGGCTGCACAATGATCATAATCTGACCCGAAGAAAGAAACTGAAGAAATAAAAACCAGATAAAATTAGCTTCTGTCTGCACAGCATGATGCTGCCACCGTTTGACCTTTTCTCTGCCATAGGTCACCACTTCCTCTTCATTTCCTGCTTTTATAAATAAAAAGTTCACGAGTTTCATTTCCTCTTTGTGGAGGAAATGAAACTCCTG
>NW_015119440.1:0-3188 GCF_001443285.1 Poecilia latipinna
CTCTGGTTTTACCTTGTTCTAGACCTGCTGAGTCTCTGTTTGTTAGACGCAGAATAATTAAAACCAAAAGGTCGTTTAAATAAAGAGTGAAAGGGGAATTATTTTACCACAACCTTAAAATCTGCACTACAGAAACAAAGAGACCAACGCAGAGGTCACTGTCAGATTTTAAATCCTTTGTGTAAAACATTCAGACTGATTTAATCTCATAATTTTATGTGATTTGTAGAATGTTGAGCTGCGATTCAATACATAAATAAAAAAGCTGATGATTATAATAATAATAATGTTTGTAGATTCCCTAGTTTTCAAGCAGTGACTGCTTTGTAGATTTCCTTAGATTTAAATTTTATTTAGTACATATGGAGCAAAATTAGGGACAAGAGTTTTGTTAATTTGAAGAAAATATATTCTGACCTAAACCTAAAACTTGAAATTGAAAGTGGGGAAAAATTATTTGAAGCTGTAAAAAAGAATAAGATTTCATCCTAAAAAGATAAAAAGTGAATTGAAAAAAATATGTAAAAATTAAAATGTTTTAATTCTGGAAGTATTTCTGAATAAATTATATCAATATTTTAAAAATGACTCCCTGATTTTCAGTTTGGATAAATTGTTTAGTTTTCACGTTTTAGACTAAAACTCAGGTTTCATATTTAAGTTTTAGACTTCTGATTACAAGCTATTTTTAAATTAACAAAACATTTGGCCCTAATTTAGCTCCATAAATGCATTTATAAACATGGTAGCTGCGCTAAAATTAAACTCTTCTTTTAATACAACAAACTGTCTGGAAACCGGTTTGACATGTTGGAACTTAAACTGTATTTTGTCTCTTTTCTGTCTTATGTTTGAAATTTATTCAGATTCAACTGAAAATCTGAAGCTGTTTGGTTTTTGTGTCAGACTTTGGACTTTAACAAAGTTCATGTTTTTATCCAAACATTCGTCTGTTTGGAGGGAAAAAAACACTAAATCTCAAAGTGTGTGTTGCCTCGTTAGTTTTCTATTTCAGTTTTGAGGCTAAGAATTTGCTTTCGATCTTCCAAAGAGAGAAACATGAGCAGATCGGACTCGACACGAACTCTCTGGTGTGATATTTTGGATCCTGCTTCGGCTCGCCGGGGAAGGCGGCAGATTTAGAGAGTGTGTGTTAGTCAGAGGCGGTGGGCGGCGGTGACTAACGCGCAGACTGAGTGGGAGTGTGTGAACAGTTGTGAGGGTCGTTTGGCTCCGGTGTGATCCAACGCTTACAGGGAAATGGCTAAAGATGGAAAAACATGCTGCTCCTATAATCTGACAGAAGTCGTGCAGAAGTTTCATTTTCTAGAACTCTTAATATAACGGCGTATTACAGCCACTGATGGAAAAAACAGAGCATGTTTCCGCCAAAAAACTCAGAAATTTTTAGATTCTCAGAAATTTTCTAGAAAAAATGTCAAATTTCTGAGTTTGAAAAGTTGAAAATTTGCTTGAAAAAATCAGATATTTCCAAACTAATTTGAGTATCAAAAGCTGAATTTTTAAAAACTTTTTTTAAATGTTCTGAAATTAATCCTGAAATGTTTGAATTTTTCTAGAAAATTTTTAACTTTTTGAGCTAAAAAAAAGTCCAGTTTTTTTCTAAAATATTTCTCAGATTAACCTAAAAATTTCTGAAATGTCAAACCTTTTGAGCTCAGAATTTTTTTCTAAAGTATTTCTGAGATTAACCTCAAAATTTTTGATTTTCTCTCGAAAGTTTTCCAATTTGAAATTCTAACATTTTGTTATTTTTTTTTTTTAGAAAATTTCTTAGATTAATCAAAAAAAAATTTCTAACATTAATCTAAAAGCTTTGGAGATTTTAACTTTATGTTTAACTTTTTGAGCTACTTTTTTTGTTTTTTCTAAAATATTTCTGAAATTAACCTCAAAATTTGAGATTTTTTTTCTCAAAAGTTTTCAACTTTTGAAATGCAGACATTTCTATGTTCTTTCTTGTAAATTTCTGAGATTAATCTTAAAATTTGCTAATTTTTCTAGCAAATTTTAAACTTGGCAGAAAAATGTTTGATCTAAAAATGTCAGTATTTTTCTAAAATATTTCTGAGATTAATCTCAAATTTGTCTTCTTGCAAATATCTAACTTTTCGAACTAAGAAATTTCACTTTTTTCAATTAGTTTTCTGAGATTAGTCTAAAAATTTCTGAAGGCTTGGTAAAAATCTTCTCTAGTTTTTTTCAGTGGCCCAAATGCGTCGTCGTACTTTTTGCACGCAGAAACGAAAACGTCAGAGAGAAAACCTAAAAGCTTGTCCTGATCCACCTGGATGATGAAACCTGAAAGCATCGGTGCGGCTCAGGTTGGCTTTCTGCCTTTTTGTTCTCTTTTCCTTGAAGCGGATAAAGTTTGGCCTTCATAGAAAGCTACCAGCAGTGACTTTCCACGGATAAAACGAGTACGGTTACAGGTGAGTTGGCATCTCGCCTGTAATAACGTGTAATTATCCTGCAACGTGTGAGAAGGACTTCAGGGAAACGTCTGGTCCAACATGATGGCATAAAGCAGAAAACAGGCTGTCAGATGAGTTTCTTCGGCTCATTTTTCAGTCTTTCTAATTATCACTGTTAATTTTAAACTTGTCTTCAGCGCCAGGTTGTAACAGTACGTGTGTGTCACAGTTTGTGCCACTTTTATGCAGCGGGTCGTGACGCCAGTCGCCTGATTGATGCAGTGAAAACCTTCAGAGGATCAGAGGGAGCCTGGCTGCTGCTCCTTCCACTCCCAGATAATTATGCAGCAATTAAAGAATAATGGGAGAAATGTCTGCTTTTTATTGGTTCTGTGTGTTTTTCTCCCCAACAGTTGAAGTTCAACGTGTCAGAAAACCGGGTTGATCCTGTTTTCTTCCTGCAGTGAAGATGTGTTATCAACAGGAGGCGCTGTTTTTAGAAACTTCAGTCAGATTTCCTGAAGTTTATCTATAAACTCATTTCACATTCAAAACACAAAGTGCTTCACAGACAGCATAGAATGAAAACAAACATTAAACTAATATATTCAGAGATCTGAGAAAAAAATCAAGTTAGAAAGAAAATTTAAGAAGGAAGACAGTAGCAACTATCAAGTAAAATCTAAACCACCTAATCCTACCTAATTTACCTAATCCTACCTAATTTACCTAATCCTACCTAGCCTACCTAAT
>NW_015119441.1:0-3184 GCF_001443285.1 Poecilia latipinna
ATCCCTGACACAAATAAATCTGAAGGTTATAAACTCCATCCATTTTCTTTGGATGTTTAAATCTGTTATATTCGATGGTGACTTGTGTCACCATTGAGTAATAGTTCTGAGCAAATATCAAGAGGTGAACATACTTTAAGATAAATGACAAGTGTTAAAAGCTTTAGCCCATTTAATTTGATATACTTAAAGACTGAACTGTGCTGTAAATTACATGAACAATTTCAAACATTTTAAAAGACAGGTTTGGTAAGCAATGTCTTCTGTACATAGTCCCGACAAATAAATTAAAATAACAAAAATCAAAATGTTTTGTAATACTTGCCATGAGATCTTTTGTGACCTGCCCGCGGAGCTCGGTAACAGATGAGAACAATATTTAAAATCAAAGAAAAAACCAGGCAGGATACTGTAGTCACCAGGGCAATAGATTCAAAACTTTTGATCTCCACTAAAAACAACAAAATATATTACTTGTAATAAGTTTTTTTTTAAATGCATTTGATTAAAATTATCAGAGACAAATTCCTACCAATTTCCAGTCTGGTTCCATTTCCAAAGAATATTTTTCCACATGAGATCACAGCGCAGTAAAAAATCCCAGAATCAGAGGAGCTGACAACTTTGGACAAATTAAACATACAACTCTTCTCAGAGTCAGATTTCTTCTCACATTCATGATGTTTGTTCCCCTCTATGTTGATCATATTTGGATAGGTATTATTTGATTTTACTTGGAACCAGAACATGCTGAAATCTTCAGAGCAAGCCATCTTCTCAGAGTCAAACAAAACTGAACAGTGAAGGGTAGCCGTGTCTCCTGGGCGGACTGGATTGGATGCTGCAGGCTCCTGAATGACAGTGTAGTCCGTTACTTTTGTAGTATTCCCTGCATAATAGAAGTTTAAAAGTCAGTTAAACTATGTAAAAACACCTGTAATACTTTGTTAAATAAATAGTAGACAGTTCAGTGAGACATACTTATAAAAAATGTAATTTTGCTTAAAGTAAATTTTAAAATGCCATCTAGTTTGCTATGTTATATGTTTCTATTAAGTCTACATATTGTTCTGTTTCCTACAGTTCTATTATATCCATCAGGTAAAGTTTTAGAAGCAAATATTTAGAAAAAAATAAGTTCTTTACCTATAACTATCCAATATGTCCCTCTCCATACAATAGTCCCTGCCCAAGCAGCGATTGCACAGTGGTAGAGTCCATCATCACTGTAGGAGGCATTCAACAATGTCAGATTGATAAATTTTTGATTACTATTTACCACCCATCTTGACTTAGAAAACTCTGGCTCAAAATCGGGGCTTTTAGGTTGTTGTTGTCTCACAGGCACTTTCAAAATCAGTCTCAGCGTATCTCCTGGTCTTTGCTTGTACCAGTGGATAACTCGTTCGTTAAACTCGCTGGCCAGAGCACATTGAAAGGTCACAGATTCTCCAAGCTGAACCATCTTCATTGGTTCAAGAGTGTCTGAAGAGAACAAAAGCACTAAATGAAAATAGGAGATTTTTAAGACAGTTTGTATAATAAAAATAAAAACTCACATCCCGGCTGAAGAAAAAGGAATGTCGCCAATAACGCGATCATCTTGACCCTGTCTCTTGGCAGGAATTTTGCTGGGCTTTTAATTACTGTGGGTGGTGCTTCATTAGTACTATTGTATGTCACAGTTTAAGATTATTCTCATTGGTTGTCTCAAAAACCATATTTGGTGATTGCAAATTGCAAATGTCATACATACTTCCTGCCACACAGTTTTTTTTCCATTTCTTAGAAAAGCATATCGCTTCAATCTTCTATTTTCACACACAACTTAAAAAAAAAATCAAAAGGTTTTACACTTACAGATGTTACCACTGAAGTATCGCCTGCAGTTTTGTTTTGGTAGCTACTAATATTTTTCTGAAAGCTACAGCCACAGGGCTCCTACTGTAGTTCTGTAGGTCTAAATAATTGGATGTAAAGCCAAATTGAAAAGTCTACACTGGTTTCAGCTTTTCTAATTTCTTGAAATGATAAATGTGTAGAGATGTATTTTCCTGTTCTATTCTCAGCAAAAAACGGTATGATTTACTTTTGCTACAATAACATAGATGACTTTAGCTAACCATATGTGATTAGTAAGTTTTTCTGGCCTGCGTTGATTATATTGTTTGACTTTAACATGGATACTATTTTAAATCCGGTCCTACAAGCGCATCCAAGAATAACGTTCCAGTTTGTTGGTGGATGGTGAGCGGGAGTCCTTTTTAGAAAAGGGTTCTTAACCTAAAGTTAGGAAAGAGAATCGCTCTTCTCTCCATTATAACAATAAAGGGGTCACAGTTCCATCAGCAGATGAATTTGTATATTTGAATACATCTGTGTCAGGAAATATAGAGAATTAACGGATTGTTTACTACAGTCAGTCCATTGAGTCTAATCATGAAGTTCTGCCTTTGCATTTTTCATTCAGATTATTTTGAAAAATTTAAGTTTAAATGAAACTGCTCTTGCTGCTAAGTTTAGCTCAACTGTACAATATAAAAGTAAAATTATTTTTATACTTTTTAAGTTAATTTGCACGTTTCTTGACTTGAGATACAGATTTTAAAAAAAGAACACTTGGACTATTATTGATGTTTATATTTTTGCAACATTGCTGAAAAGAGAGATTCCAAAAGACGTAAAATTCAAAGTTTCAGACTTGGGACTTGACAGTGACCCGTCTTGACTTGAGAATTGACTTGGTACATTAGGATAAAATCTTGAGACTTGCAAAACAATGACTGGGTCAATGACTTATATTTTACATACTGTATTTTCCAGACTATAGAGCACACCATTCTATATGTCGCAGCTACAATTTTTTTTGAAAAAAACTCAAAACGTACATATATACGCCGCTCTCAGTTTTCCGTTCCTAATAAACCTGCTGGATTTATTAAGGATGCAGCCCTCCGTCTCCAAAGTTAAAGGTAAAAGGTAAAGGTAAATTTATTTATATAGCACATTTTCAGCATTAAGGCAATAGAAAGTGCTTCCACAGCCGAACCATGGTTTCGTTCATGCCGAGCTTACATGCAGCGGCTCCGTTTTCCTCCTGTACTGCCAGATCGATGGCCATCATAAACATATGAGTTTGAAGAAATTTCTCCGTCATACCTGCTGCTAGCATGTGCTTGTTCTG
>NW_015119442.1:0-3177 GCF_001443285.1 Poecilia latipinna
AATCTCTTTATAGGCACCTGTGAAGCAGCCTGGACAGGTGTTAGATGTTACTCTGTCATGGTTAATGATATCTGCTTGAGATTAAAGGCAAACACTGAGAAGTACTTGCGTCAACCATTCAGGAGTGTCTTTTGTGGGAGAGTGAAACGTCCTGTTGGAACTTATGCAAACAGGTTACACCCACAATAAATGAATCACATAAATAAAAGGACACAACTATTGGTATCACTAGAACTGTACTTCCTCATTCTCCTACTAAGCCCTGAGACAAAAAGGTCAAACCTAGAAATTCAGTTTGAAAGTTGAAACCTCGTTAAAACAATCAAAACAAGGCTGTCGTGTTTTTTCTTTTGTATCTCCTGTTCCTTCCCTTTATGTTTAGTTTCTCAGTTTGTGTTTATGTTTTGTTCCTTTTACATTGCATTTATTTCTCGAAACTAATAAAAGAGCTGTGTTTCAGCTGTGAGGGGAGCCTGGAGTAAGCCGAGCCATTTTCATATTTACACCTATGTGACCTTAGTTTGGTCACCAACTTATATGTCTGCATAAATTTCAGGACGATAATGAGTTTAGATGCAACTATTTTGTATATCAAAAAAGTTGCATCATGGCTCAATCTAAACTTTATCTGTACTTATTTATTTATAGATTAATATAGTTTCATGTGCATTCTTATTATTTTATTTATTATATATATTGGTCATATCTAAGTCACTTACAATGTCACGCGTATGTATATATATAAATTTTACGTTGCCTATGGACGGTTGTAGTTGTTCTTACCAATATTTAACACATTGGATGGAGCAGCAGTCAGCATATAAGCAATTTCCTCTTGGGGATCAATAAATTATATTCTATTCTATTCTAACTTCCAGGTTACCTTCTTCTGTCATTCCCCCCCATCAAGTGTAGTTTACTTTTTTTTTTTTACACAATATCTTCTTTTTATAATCTTTTTTTTTTTACAAATTACAGCTGAATTGATGCTGTTGAAAAAGATTTTAGGTTATAATATTTCTTAAGAAAACTCTTTGGCTCGATCTTCGATCCCAGGTTCTCCCGGCGGACCGCATGAAGCCACACAGAAAACAACGAGTGCAGACGTCACAGAATTCAGAGTTTAATCCAATAGAAGACAATGCATGAAATTACAACAGAACAACAGAGACATACATTCATTTACCTGACATAAATGGAAAGAAACACTGCTTACTAAAAAAAAGCAGAGAATACTTTAAAGTGTATTTGAGAAATGAACATTAATATTTGAACTTGTTTCAGAATCATAGTCAACTTAGCCCAGTGCTAACATTTCAGCTTTACTTATACCCGCACCTAAAATGCTGCATGTTTATTTATGGCTTATGACCTCATGTTGTTACTCATGCGTAAAACAAATTAAAAATATCTATTATTCTTATAAAAATTATGATTGACTAAACTAACTTTGAGTGTACCCATGAAGTTCTTACCTACACAAACAGCATTAATTGATGGTTTCCTCCTGTTTTTCACCATTTCCAAGAGTCAACTTGTCATTTGTCAAACGGCGTTTTGACTAAAGTACAGCTTTTTCTTTCTCTTTCTCACTGTTTATGTTTTAATGATGTTTTTTAAATCTCTTTCCAATGTTTTTGATGTTTTTTAAAATCTCTTTCTGTTTTTATTTTAATTATGGAAAGCACTTTGAAATGCCTTGCTGCTGAAATGTGCTATACAAATAACATTTGATTGATTGATTTGGCTCAACTTGGCCCAGTCACTCCTAAACAGTTTCTTAACAATTAAACTATTTCATTTTGTCTTTGCCAAATATCAGAGGCATAATTAGTAAAATGAGAGTCCTTTGGGGCAAAACTTTGCCAACACATGTCGAGTGGAGGAGCCAAACCAAAACCTTAATAACTGTTTGTCTTGGTTAATGTCAAGTTGACAGAACAAAGACATTTTTAAAAAGGTCACCTTTGCATCCAAAGTGTCATTATTTAGCAAATGACACTGAATGGTCTTAAACATTTATGAAGACTCCTTCATGTTTACGTAAGTCTTATGCACACCTCTTCAAATAAAGTGTTACCGATCCGTTTCTGTTGTCTGCAGAGAGGGAGAAGATTGGCTCCACTCCAGATGACAACCAGAACCAGATCCGGTAAAACACTTCCCTCACAAAAAACACAATATTTTAAATGTCTTTGTCCCGTTTTTATTGCAGATATGTTGAAATAAGACAAAACTAACCCCCAAGTAGCTGTCAAGGAGCCACAGGAGCCTGTTTTAAGTAAATAATTCATTAGTATGATTTAAAAAGTATTTAACTTATAACAAAACATTTTTCCCTAGTTATATGTGAAATAATCTGCAAGTGAAGTTATTAATTTAGTGATTGAGTAACAATACAAAAAATTGGCACATTCTGTAGATTTTTTTATTTGACCACCAGCACCTATTTTATACAATACAAAATATCCAAGTAAACAGATAATGTAATTTATTTTCCTGAAAAAGAAAACAAACACTTTGTTGCCTAAAATAAAATAACATGGCAAAGGATGCAACTGCAGTTAAATACAAATTAAATACTTGCCGGGCTAAATTGTTGACGGTTTCCTTCAGTTGACCAATTAACAACTGGACAGAAAAAAGTAATTATCAGGAGAATTTTACAGAACCAAGAGAAGCTAAAAATATGGACTTGATGAATTCTGGGTTGAACATATTTATAGGTGAAGGTTTTCCATCT
Source organism: Poecilia latipinna (assembly GCF_001443285.1). NCBI lineage: Eukaryota > Metazoa > Chordata > Actinopteri > Cyprinodontiformes > Poeciliidae > Poecilia > Poecilia latipinna. The sequence goes on from NW_015119442.1 coordinate 2,744, forward strand.
TAGATGCAAAGCTTTCACATTTTCTGCACAGTTTTAGGTTAATTACAGCTCTGAGTTGTTTTTGTGCGACTGCCATATTTTTGTGTTGCTAAAATTAACGACATGTCAGTTTTATGCACATTTCTTCAAGTATTTAATGTATGTATGTTTAATGTATCGGTTTGAAGTTGGACCCAAAAGCAGGCACATTTCAGCAACACAGCAGTTCACAGCGCCTGCACCGTAAAAACTCAAAACAGAAACTGGTTATGAGATTCATCCACTCGACATGCCTAGGCAAAGCTTTGCCCTGGAGAAACTTAATAATTTTGCCTCTGACCTTTTATAAATCACATAGCAGGAAGGAATACCAGTTTGTGTTGGTGTAACTGGTATATTTTTTGTTTTAGTTTGTTTTTGACTTGTCATTCTTTTCTTCAATCAATCAATCAATC
>NW_015119443.1:0-1624 GCF_001443285.1 Poecilia latipinna
AACCTGGGGAGAAGTGGAGCTCTGATGCAGCTGAGGCCAAACAAGGACGAGCTGAGAGATCAGACCAGGGCCACGTGGTTTCTAGCAGAGGAACCAGAGCTCCCATCAGCCCCTGCAGCCACAGAGAAGAGGAGGCTGCTGATTGGACGATCAGAGGAAGCTGCTGATTGGACGATCAGAGGAAGATGCTGATTGGATAATCAGAGGAAGTTGCTGATTGGATAATCAGAGGAAGATGCTGATGGTTTCACCTGGACTGGTTTCTGATAGAGAAATCTGCCTTTCAGTCAAAAGGTGGCGCTGTTGTGTTGCATCTGATTCATAATCAGTGATGACAATAAAGAAACTTCAAGGATAAATGTGAATAGTGTTTATTCACATTTATTTTTTATTCACATGTAGTAACACAGATTCCTATCATTGGTTGACATCTGCTGCTTCTTTAATAGAGTAAAGTTCTGGTCTGGTTAAGAGAACATCGTCAACATAAAAACTTCATGTTTAGGAGGTAAAATTGAAGGCAGGACAAAGTGGGAATTTTGCCTGGAAGAATCGTTATTATAATATTAGCAGGATAATGTATAAATTATAGAAATAAACACTTATTGTCCAGATATTTAAACCATGCAAAGATTCCAGCTGATTTTTATTCCAGATGAACAGAAGCATAATTACATCAGAAAAATCTTCTACAGTAGTGTGGCACTATGAAAGTGAGTCATGAAACTAGCCCCCCCACATTTTGTTTTTGGTGATGATCACTCACAGCCTAGCGTTAGAATTTATTAGATTTGACAATGTTTATTAGATTTAACAATGTTTATTAGATTTGACAATGTTTGGGTTTCGCCATCGGAGGGCGCTCAGTACCACATGCAACAGCGGGTGACGCTCTGGCAGGCTGTAGGAGTCCGCCATTGCCGAGAGGACAGCTTGTTGCAGCGGATGTTGGGAGCGCTGCTGTAACCGCTGTATTTTCATTTCGCAGTTTAAACTGAATAAATATGCTGCAGGAGGAGTGACTCGGCCCATCATTTCCTGCGGTGTAACAGTAGAAATATGAACTTTATGTGGTTAAAGGCTTTAACAATCTTGATTCATTGGGAAAAATGTCCCACAAAAAGGAAATGTAAACTAACAACATGGTTTTATTAAACATATGAGAAAAATGTTTAATAAAAATGAATTAGAGGAAAATATTATGACATTTTCTGATGACTTGATGATGAACGAAGCTCAGAGCCAGAAAACGAAACATTAGAGAGAAAAAGTGTTTTTACAACATAAAGCTTTAAAAACCTCCAGTAATTAATGTACAGTAATAGGTAATAAGAAAATTATTGAAAAGTTCATTTATTTCAATGCAAATTTAACATTAAAACGACGACGATGATGATGAAAACTGACTTTCAACTGTTAGCATTTATGTTTCCTTCAATCAGTGAAATAAACGTAGGAGAGGAACCAGAAATTCATTCATTCATTCATTCATTCATTCATTCATTCATTCATTTATAAACTGCTTTAAAAACTAAAGTCAACCAAAATGCTGTACAGCTAAACCAGAAAATACAAAGTGGCCAGTTAATAAAACCATAAACTATGAAAATATAAAAGAAACTAA
>NW_015119443.1:7390-10567 GCF_001443285.1 Poecilia latipinna
TTATTAAAGTGAGAAGCCACAGCTAACGGTGTGGAGGCTGCAGAGCACAAACCCACACAGCTGCAGGAAAGGAAGTCTGATTGGCTGCCAGCAGTTTGGTGGCTTCTAATAACCACTGAGAACAGATTCAGATCTGCTGCTCTACAAACTCATCATCTGCTGCATCTCTGTGGTTTGGTTCTGCTTCCTGGAAACATTTTCATTGTTTTTACTGAAACCAACATCAGAGCTGATAGATTGTAAAGTGAATCATCTCAGTCCAGTCAGACGACCAGCATCATTAATTCTCCCTGATCTGCTGCTGATGAAACCACTTCATGTCTCCTGATGAACTCAGAGCCTCATGGAGCCTCATTCACACTTCAGTCAAACCTCTGGATGTTTGAGCAGCTGGAGATTCAGAGGAACATTTAGTAGAAAATAGAAAACTGATTTATTCTGTCAGGATTTATTCACAGCAAAAACTACATGCAGAATAAAGCAAAAACTGTAGAAAAACATTTGGACAAAATCAGAGTTTTTAAGTCTTTGCAAAATAAACTTGAAAGAAACAATTTTATATGAATTAATCTAAATGTTTGGTAAAACTTTATTTGAAGGGGTCAGAATCAGACTGACATGAAATTATAAACATGGAGTTTTATGAATATTTATGGTAAAGAGTCATTTGGTACATAATTACAATAAAACTGCATTAAAAGAATCAACATTGAATTAATTCATGTCATTTTGGATCAAATCTGACATTTTTCTAGGAAAATGTGTTAAAAACTAAACTTTTATTAAAGTCAATGACATTAAATCTCCTTGAACTGATTTAGTTTCCTTCATAGCAGATCGTTCTGACGTCTGATTGGCTGAGAATATCTGACTTTATAAAAACAAAGAAGCTCCAGAACTAATTAAAATGAAGCTAAAGCTGAATAAATGATTTTCAGTGATTAATAATAAAATCCTGCGTTGCTGAAGCTGCAGCAGAGGGTTCAGCTGGGGGCCGGTCCCTTGGTCCTGAGGACCATCAGCAGAGAGAGTCCACAGCAGTACACCAGACTCTTCACTATCAGCACTGAGTAGAGCAGGCAGAGCAGCTTCACCCTGCAGCGAGGCTGGAAGGACACTGGGAGCTTCACTGGGAGCTTCACTGGGAGCTGAGGACGGACAGATGCTGCAGCTGCTGGCGGATCAGTTGCTGCTCCAGACTTTGTTGGAGCTGGAGGTTCTGGAGGTTCTGGAACAAAAACAATCCAACATTTCAGTCACAGGAATCAATCTGAGGATGAGTCTCTTTTTTTATCTCTTTATTCATCTTCAGTTTTCGTACCATGGAGCCGTGTTTGTTTCCTCACATATTTGCCCTCATGCTGAACTTCACAGATGTAATCATAATTGTCCAGCGTCTCGTTTTTAACCAGCCTGATGATGGCAGAACTTCTTGACCCGCTGATCTCCTGCTGTTTCTCCTCAGCAGGCGCCGGCTCCTCCAGTTTGCTGTCCTTCTCCAATCTTTTCCAGGAGATCTGGACCAGAGGAGGATCCATGGCCGAGGCCAGACACATCAGAGCCGTGTTTCCCTCCACACGGCTTTCGGTTTTCACCGGACACACAGTCACCTCGGGCGGCACCAGTTTATCTGCAGAAACAATCAGCTCAGGATTCACTCTGATCCTGGAAACTACAGAGCTGGAAAAAATACATTTCATCTTCTGCAGATTTGATCTGGTTTGGTTTCCTGTTACACTCAAATGTTTCAGGTCATCAAACACATTTTAACTTCAGACAAACATAAACGGAGCAAATAAAGAAGCAGATGTAAAGTGATGATTTCATTTATTAATCAGTTAGTAACGTGTTTAAGGAGTCAGACGTGAGAATATCTGATATAAATGTCTTTATGTTTCTGTATGCAGATGACATCGTGCTTATAGCTGAGAATGAACCTGATCTTCAGAAACTGATAAAAACGGATTATTTAACAAAATGAGGTTAAATATAAATAGTAATAAAACTGAAGTTTGCAGACAGATTGAGAGGAGATTTAATGAGGCTGATTATCACAACATTTACAGGAATAAATCAAGATAATATTGAATAAATCATTTTTATTTTATTTTTAAGCTTATAACCATGAATGGAAAAGGACATTTTACTTAAACTAAAATTACAAACTCATATTTTAATAAAGTATATTCATGGTCCAGAGCTTTGTGACATAGAAGTGAACTAAAGCCAGAGATCAGATCAGATCTGGTGCTTTGCTGTTAGAAACTTCAGGATTTCATTCAGTTTCAGAGGATCCAAAATGTTCTCAGTTCTTAAAATAAATTCACTTTTTGGTTTGTTGTCTTTTATATATGATTCTCAGAAATTAATTGTTTAATTTGTTCACATGTCCTTTATGTTGATGATGAAGATAAACTTCAGTATTTATTGAATATTGTGTGTTTCAGTTGGTTCAATGTTTTCAAAAGAGAAACTTCATGTGTGAAGGATGTTATTGTCTCTGCATCTTTGATGATGTTTGAGAATCATAAAGGCTGCGCATGTTTTAGGTTTTATGGCACAAAACATAATAACTATAACTAACTAAACTATTAACTGTTTATTAGTTCAGTAAAACACCCGACCCATCCAGGAGGTCCCAGAAGAATCCAGAACCAGACTTTACTGCCTCGGTTAAGGTCAGAGGTCACGATTCCAGAATAAGGAGAGGCTGACACCAAACAACACAAAGACCCGTCTGACATTTATGATCCCTGAAACATTCTGCAGACTGATGAGTCGGGACTGGACCTTTCAGAACCTGAACGTCCCGTTACATCTGGTGTAAAACTGACAGCGGGTCAGAACCAGAACATCACATTACAGTCAAACACGGAGGTGGCAGAGTGATGCTGTGGGACTGATGTGCTGCTGAGGGACCTGGAGAACCTGCTGTACCTGGTAGAACAACGATCCAAAGAACTCCAGCAAGTTCAGCTCTGAATGGAAATGAAACGAAGTAAAATGTAGGTACGGCCTAGTCAAAGCCTGGACTCTACCATCACCTTCAGCTGCTCATTCCTACTGGTAACCTGCCCTCTGTGTCTGAATGAAATCAGTTCAGCAAAGCAGAGGGTCAGAGTTCCTCCACTGGGATTTACAGAGTCTTTACTGGTTCTGATGGTTGAACCAGAAAAC
>NW_015119444.1:0-3172 GCF_001443285.1 Poecilia latipinna
AATGCATGTTTAATTATAGGAGGCCTTCAAAGAGGCTTATCAAACATTCTGAAGGTCCGTCCGTGCGTTTGTAATGAGCTACAGCCGAAATTATTCACTATAATAGAATCTTAACATCAGATTTACTAACAGATAAGTGCTGCAATGCTGATTCCAATACCTTCACGCTAACATGAGAGCAAACAGAGGTCAGGAGGTGTTAAATAAGCTTTGAAATATAAGTAAGCTCCTTTGAGCTTCTTATCACTCAAAGGAGTCAAAACTCATTTCAGAAGACTTATCATCCACTGACACGCAGCGAGATGAAATGTTTGATGAGAGAGAAAGCACACAGATAGGAGGGCAACGCACCGAGAGGGAAAACCAACTTCATTCTTTGGTCTGAGGTGGGGTTTTTTTTTTTTTTTTTTTTTTTTAACTTCTGTGTTTCATTCATGTTTAATCAGCTTCCCGACTGCAGCGGCCCTTTGAAATCAGACAATGTGTGCAGCCAGAGGGAAGACATGACTTAATGCTCCGCTGCACCTCTGCAGATCTGAGCTGTGATTAACGACGGAGGCGCCATTTAACCACTAAATTATCAATTTAAGGATGACCGAACTTCATCTGAGGCTTTCGCCGAGGTCGCACATTCAGATTAAGAGGATTAAATGTGCTAATTATGAGGATTCACATCAACAACTGAAGTGTTAGCATAAATTCTAGCAGTGGTCTATTTATTTCAGCACAAACAGTTCAACTGAAACTAAGAGAGATTTACCGTATTAGTCTGTGTGCAAGCAAAACGTAATGCTGGCACTGAAAAGTTCATACCAGAGCAACATTAGCATTAGCAGGACTATGGAGAACTTGACTGTAAACGAAAGGAGATAATTCAGCCATTTACAGTTGATACCAGAAGTTGACTTAAAGCAAATGAAAATGCTTTTCCCCCCTCACTGTCTGAAGATAATCACACAGTATTCTGGGAGACGTAGGCAGAGGAAAAGCTTTCAGTCTCCGACGGCCAACTGAGCAAAGTTGGTGGCATCAACCAACCCACTTATTGGTAAGCTAGCAATTAGTGCAGCAGTCCAGTGTTTTGCTACTATGCCTTAAATTTGGTTAGAATTTTAAAAAATGGCGGTGGGGAATGAAGGGAGAAAATGAGAGGAAACAGGAAAGATCACTTTTACCATCTTAGATATAATTATCCATATTATGTCGTAATATGTCTTCCAGACATTACTAGTCATTTATTTATTTTTAATGTGCAAAATAAATAAATAAATAAATCAAAAGGTTTCAGTAATGGAAGTAAAATTAGAACATTTCAATTATTCAAAATTGAGGATCATTTCCCTTTTCACTCAGTGTTCAGATAATCTTTTTTATCAGAGAGATTTTATTCATGGCAAAAATAATGTTTCGCTGTGAGTGAGTGAGTGAGTGAGTGATATCACTCAGAAGACAATGTGATAAAAAAAGGCCGGGACAGATGAGATGTGCAGCCCTTCAAAAACCTGATACAGCAACAACAAACGGAGCCAGTGGCCGACGAGAACTGACATCTGGAAGATTTTCCAAATATTAGCTCGTCCGAAGACGAAACGCATTTCAAATTTCACACTTTGCTGTCTGACAACCTTAATGGAAAACTTTACAACCCGCTTGCCTCCGTCCGTCTCCTCCGTGCTGACGACGTTGTAATAACATGCTCACTTGAGCCGGCAAGTTTCACACTTTCATTTTCAAGCGGAGAAAAAAAAAAGCTCTCTGGAGGAACACGGTACGGGGAGAGGCTGGGCGCATGAGTGATTCTACGACACCTAAAGAGACAGGAAATTAAAAGCGAGGAGGACTGATGGCACACGTGTGGAAGTGCAACAAACTGATCTGAGTGTTGCCAACGTTGGGACTAAAAAAAGGAAAGATGACGGAAAACATTCAGCAGTCAACGGAGGAAGCACTTAATAAAAAAAATAAATAAATAAAACAAATATTTTACCATCTTTTTACCATCTTACACATCTGGTTCAAATCCCATCTTGTGAACACAATCTTACCTTGTTATTGTAAAACATTAATACTTCCTCATGGGGCCACATACCCGACTAATATGAAAGATTGCTGCAAAGCAAACGGCCTAATCCAATCGACTGTCCAATCAGGCTGTCTGCTCGTTAGGAGCAGGGATCGCTTGATTCCACTGAACAAATAACTGCTCTGTCAAAAACAAACCCACTTAATGGAAACACGCCAAATTAAAAACAAGGAAAAAAATTTGGAATATTTTACATTTACACTAAAATCAGTGAAAATATAATTGATCATTTATTCCATCAATCCCTCAAAAAAATATGAAAACAAAAATCATCTGGCTCCTTATTCCTTATTTCTAAACGGGCATATATAATGGCGTTGCCTTCCTTCAACCTTCTCCAGTCTCACGCTGACACCAATTTTCACACTGAGCTGCTAAAAATCAGCAGAGAGAGAAAAAAAAAGAAAAAAAAAACATCTTCTGAGATTGTGTGCCTGAATCGGAGGATGGGCTTTAAATTATGGAGGCAGCAGCAGCTTTGGTGAAAAACAGGATGTAATTTCAGCTGTGATAAGCAGTCAGGAGTGTTTGAAAAATGATTCACCCATAACGCCGGACGGCTGGCTTAAAAAAACCCGGTGACCGGGGGCAGCTAATATTAAAATTCCCCCATCTCCTTTTAATAAAATCCAATCTGATAGGGTCCATGGAGAGGAGGAAAAAATGATCTATCCCTCAACTATTTGGCTCAGTAAACTCCAAAAGCAGACTGGAGAACTCATTAGATTGGTCTAATTTGTTGGTGAAGTTGCAGGAGATGAGACTCTCCACTAAAAAACCTGGCCTGGTAACAGTCTGCAATGTTCTAATATCTTTTAGACAGATCTAAAATCGCAATCTATGAAATTTCAGATCTATCTAAAATTAAGTAAAGCCGCAGAGTTAAAGCATGAGCAATCCCATGTTTATGTCGGGGATAAATGTGAACAAAAAACAGATTTACCTAAGACCAGTTCACTGGAGACATCTGAAAACACCAATGCATTTAGTTGAGCTATTGAAATTAACCAAGCAAATAAAAATCTGACTAAAAACATCAGAATACGAATTTGACTCCCATGTAAGCAGCTTGGAGCCTTCAGGCTCTGC
>NW_015119445.1:0-3165 GCF_001443285.1 Poecilia latipinna
AAATAAAACAGAACTGATGAGAACATTATTAGTAAAACTGGACATTAATAATTCTGATTTGTTCTCGGAAAACTAAATCTTTTTTTTTTTAATCTTAAAAACAATCGGCCAGTCTGTAATTCATTTATTGAAGTTTGAATTTATATGCATAAGGATGCTTTTAGAAAAACTGTATAACTTTTAAAACCAAATGGCTTTAAAAGTGGGTCATAAAACATCAACTGATCTGTTTCAGTAATCTCCAGAAATGACTGTATTTTCTGGACAATAAGCCAAACTGGAATATAAGTCTTGTTTAAAAAAAACTAAATAAAATGTTATGAAGGGAAAAACAAACGTATACAAGTCACATTGCACTATACGTTGCCTTTTTAAAAAAAAAATAAATTACACTTGTAATTATTTTTGGGATGTTTTTGGTTTCTTTTTAAACTTTTACATTCTGGTTTAACTCTGTTTTTTTTGTTTTTTTTTGCTATAAACTTCAGTTCCTTTTTCATTTTGAAATTTCTGTTTCCTTGAGGACTGTGCGCTACTAACCTTCCTGCTTACATGTTCCTTTTTTGTTGGAGTTTCTTTGTCACCTTTCGGTTGATGATGTTTAATTATTTTTGTTGGGGCTGTTGACTTCTTCTGGTTTGCAGATTGTCCTGCCTTCAGTGTCTGGATATGTGTTTATGCATCATTCAGTTTCAACCTGTAAGTCCATTCTTAACAGCTTCACTGCACCACTTAGTCACCCACCCACTGGTTTGCATCTGAGATCTGCCTACCTGTTGTAGATTCTTTTCTTTTTTTCTTTTATCAATTTTTTTTAATCCTCCACATACTCAACATTTTAACAAATCTTGATTGTTTGGCTTTCAACGCTCTGAGGATACAGTCTCAATGCACAATGACATCCGTCTAATTTAGGCTACACAGCTATTACTGATTATAACGTCACAGAATCTCACTTTGCAAAATGTGTCATAACCTTTTAAGCTGGGTGTGTCATTATTCCCAGGATCTCAGTGATTCCTACCTCAAGTAAAATAAAAGCATTAATCTAGCGAGCTGGTAGCTAAAACCACTGCTCTAACATGTTCCAACCTCCGGTGCTTTTTTTTTTAAGGCAAAATGTATGCTTTACTTAATATATTTGTTAGCTTTATAGATTCTGTTCTCCAATAATCTCCCACGCTGCAAATAAACGTGGGTCTTTCTAAATGTCAAATTGTTTGTTGTCACGCCGTCTGTAAAACCGACAGTATCTTCCTCATGCCGGCTTTTACACTTTAGGATTCAAATTCAGTGACAGCTGTGTTGACGTTGGACTTTATCGGTCTGCTTGTGACTCGCAAACAGAAAATCTGTTCTCTGTCTTCTCAAAGACGGGAGAAACCCGGGGCTTACTGCCTGCATCTGTGGTGGCTTTTTGAACTTGGTGTTTACCATTTACTAAGACACGCCCTGAGGCCCTACAGACATAGTAGTTTCACTGTAAAGTCAAAATCTGTTTGCTTAGGGTCAAGTTGACGTCTGTATAATGCTGCGACTGTAAACGCTCGTGTAATTAAAAGGCTGGCAGGAGGCTGAAAGGTGCGTTTTTGACTAGATCGACCTCTTGAGTTTCTTCCCCTTCAGTGGTCATGATGCTTGCCACGCTGGTGTGGCTCTCGAAAGGCTGAACCTTAAATGCCATTGAAGAAATAATCTTGTTAGTTTGGGGTAATTACCTGTTCTCGCCCGATGTTTAAGTTGTAAAATGTTAAAAATACTCCTCAATTTCCACAGTTAAACGTACTCTTCCAGGCTTTTATGAGTGGTTATTTATTTCAGCCTGAGACGTCAGAAAAACAGATCAGTTTCCAATGTTCCCAACATGGACAAAAGTGTCAATTTCACCCAATTTTCTCTTTACCACAATTCTCACAGTATAGCCCTTTATTTTTGTCATTTTGTTGCTGTTAAGGCCTTTTTTTTTGTACTGCTGTCTGACTGTGCTGCTCTCCACTGGGTCTACTCAGCTGTGCTCTCACAAAGCCTCGCTGGAATAAAAGAGCACTGCCACTGGAAAGAAAGCCGAGGTTGTTGTGCGGACCACCTTTTGTGTCCTTTTTTGTCCAAGCTCTTCTTTAAGAGACAAGCAGCCATCTGCCTGCGGACAAAAAGGGGGACCAGGCCTCGTCTCCCTCCCCGCACCCTTCCTCCCTCTTCTCAAGGCTGAAATATCTCAGAGCTGCCCATTCCTCATCTGCCTCCACAGGCATAACTTTGGAGAGGAATTGCCTGGTGTGGCATGTTTAAGAATGTCAACTACAGAGACGAATTTCCTCACCTGTCCCGTCGCTCTTGTGGCTGCGGGTCAGTTTGCGTCTGCCAGTCAAACAAAAAGAGCTAACTGGTGCGCGAAAGTCTTTCATTCGTTTACTTTTGTTTAATCCTCAGAAAGCCCGCTGAGGAAACGTCTTCGTTTTCAGTGCTTTCGTGGTTTTTATTTTAAACACGTTGTTAATACAGATCACAATAAAAAAACAAGTATGGCAGCTAAATATCATGACAATGACGTCATGTTTTTTTAAGAACCCGTAAAGTATCTCATGATTAAGAACAGGTATTTAGTTTTTGTTTTCATAAATATGTGGGTTTGTTTTCTAGAATAACTTTAAGCACATTACTAAGAATACTTTCTTCATAAAGAAACATAAGACCCGAGATTTAAATCCTTCAACAAGCTTCTCACAGTAATTTGCTGGAATTTTATTCATCTCTACAGAACTGGTTTCACTAAGCCGTGCTTGAACACACCTTTTCACCTCTGCCTACAAATTTTCCATGGGATGGAGATCACGGCTTTGCGACGGCTACTCCAAAACTCAGACTCTGTTGTCCTTCAGACCCTTTTATTTTTTTACCAATTATAAGTATTTCAGAGTCATTGCCCATTTTGAAGACCCATTTGTGCCCCATTTTTAACTTTCTGTCTCATGTCTTGACATGTTGCTTCAGGTTTCCACTGAATCGCCTTTGATCACAGTTTCATCGGTTTTAAAAAGTCCCCCACTGCAGCCAAAACACCCTCACAACATGATGCTGCTGTGCCTGTAGTGTACAGTAAGCATGAGGCACAATTCTGCTACTTTGCTTTATAGTAAAGGCACATTCATTGTAATGTTTCATTAT
>NW_015119446.1:0-3165 GCF_001443285.1 Poecilia latipinna
GCCAGTTAAGGCTTTATTCTCTCTAGACCAGAGGTCTCATTCTCGGCCAGCAGGACGATGTCTCGTGGCCCCCACCGTGATATGAAAGTATATTATTAGTGCAGCCCACAGGGTGAGCGGACTTCTGAAAGAAGTCCTGCCCACCGTTCCTCGTCATGGCTAACATTCATTGCTAGGCTAAGCTACACTGACTTCATCCACACTACGCTTGTAACAATAGTGCGACGGATGATGGAACAATCTGGTACCAGTTGCCATGTTTACTTCCGCAAACACTGAGCACTTCTTTTTATGGCGATTGGCAGAACCATAGACATCATATACGTAGACGCCTCATAGAGCGCTGAGTCGTACATAACAGCGTCCGCCATCTTCTATGTGGTAGCAGGGCGATTGGAGCTCCTTAAGTCCTGTGCTGTGTGGACTTGTTTCAACCATGTTACGAAACAAACTGGATTCATTGGCATTACCTTTCACAGGTAAGGGTGAAAGATCAGAATTACTTGACTTTGCAGCTAGAAATTCACTTCTTAACAATTGAAAAATTTTTCCTATGTAGCTTAATTGGCCCGAAATAACTGCTGATTGTCAGCATAGCAGCTAACGTTTTCATACTGTTTTCTAATGAGAAAGCCGATGAGAAACCGCTGTTAGAGGAGAAGTTCATTAAAAAAACCAGAGGATTTTGTGAGGAAAGATCAGTCAGGATCAGAGCTGGAGCTGCTGTTCTTCAGTCTGTTTCCAGCTCAGCTTCTCCATGTCGGGATTTAGCTATAAAGATGCTACGAGTCAGAGCCCAACATGCTGAAAATATATTATGAATGTGAAGGAAACATATATGTATTTTCTATTACACTTTTGGATAATTTCTCTTTTATCCTTGGCTTTAGCCTGTGAACCAGGACGTCTCAGAAATCATTGGAGTTCTCCAGACTGAAGCCCTGCCTGTGACCAGTGTTCCCAGTATAATAAATAAATGTTTATTCTTTCACTTTTTGTGTACTTTTAAATATCTCAATCTGAAGTATTAGTGTATTAATACAGCTTATGTAACGAAATAAAAATAATTTACTCTGTTACAATTATTTTCACTCTTTGCTGTCAATAGCAGAGTTGACATACTGTAAATTCTCTGGAAAAAAGTAAGAAATATATGTAGTTTAATGTTTGACAATGACTGATTTATAAATCAAAAGTCATTTCTCAATGTATAAAAAATAAATACAAGAAAATTATTTGTTTCTTGTCTTGAAATGTTAAATGTACATTAAACTATGGAATTATGTAAATATATTCTTTAATAAAACACTGTAACAGTGTGTCTGTTCATCAATGTCATTATAAAAATGATCAGAATTGTTTCTATCAAATAAAACATTGTGCTCTTTATTCAGAAATGCCCCAAAACAATTAAATAATCACATCAAAAGTTAGAAACTCTGTCTTTAGTCATTTCTTTGATTGCCAAATATATTAATGTGTGTGAGAAAATGTGTCAATGACAGGAATTAATTTAAAACACTTTGTAGAACAGCACTTTGGTTTGCTCCATATACTTGTATTAGCTAACTGGCACATAGGCCACATTCAGTATTGCGGACGCTGTGACGTATCGCAGCAACGGGCTGACCCGCCCCGTGTGGCATCTACGTATTTATGTCTATGGGCAGAACACTGAAAACGCTGACGCTATTGCGCCCTCTACTGCGCATGCGGGACACCTTCAGGTCGTTTGCCAGTTCAGACTGCAGAACGCATACAGGTCGCATATGTGCGGAACTGTGAACGGCCCGGCAAAAAAAATCCGATTTGACAAAAAATTGTGTCACTTCAGGCTGCAGTGTGAACTCATCTAAATTTTGTCACACCCTCATCATGTCTTTGTCAAAGCCAAAGCCTGCAGTTCATGTATTGGAGAAATAATTAAATGTTGACATGAGGATATTTTTTAAATGTTTTTTTTGTGGAATCCTTTATGCAGCCCAGTTTCACCCTGACTCTGGCTCCAGCATCCCCGGGTAAATTGAGTTTGAGACCCCTGCTCTGGACAAAGTAGATTTACCTGTAAGCTCTTTATAAATTTCAAAGTTATAAAGCTGTAAGTATCTGTACTCTGTGCCTGAAAAATCAACAACTTTAGCTTGTCATTTAAGTGTGCTAAAGTCAATATAGGATCTGTTTTGTATTTATCTCCCTTTCTCCATATCTTGATTCTTTTGTTTCACAATCTACATTTTGGATATTTCAACTTTCTGACTGTAACCACCATATAGTTTTTAATTTTTTTCTTATGGAATTCAAGTCACTTTTCTCAAACATCAATAAAAAAAGGGAAGACATTCAAATTTATTAGGATCGCATTATTAATCATCATAACAATTGAGAAAATAAGCATTTCTGGTAGGAATCGCATGCAAATAACTTTTAACATATTAGTAAAAACATTGATGTTTCAAAACTAATTACAAGGAAATATTAATGCGCAGATAAATTAATTTTAGAATCTCTCAAGCAAAACAAACAACAAAGCACTAGAGGCACATTTATTTCTCTTGAACATCTCCGAGGGTTTCTCCATGACATTTTAAACTATATGAATATAAAATGCTTGCATTATATTGGAAGAATTAAGATTATGAAATGTCTTGACTTGTCAAGATGGTTTCAAGCCCATCATACTCTTTTTAGTATTTTTTTCTGGTTTCATCAATATGACATAACATTTGGGGATGAAAATACAAATTAACAGTCCAAATGTGGAGGCAAGGATAGCAAAGATTTCCACAGCGACACTGACGGAAAAGGAGGAGAAGTTGTCAACCAGACGATACAGATGATAACTTGCATAAGTGTGAAGCCCAGAACTCCAAGTCTCTGCTGTGTGGCTCCGAACCATTTCATCATATTTCTACTGGGGCGTGTCGCATTGAACGCCATTAAGACCACCATGGTTTTCCCCAGGACACAAGAGATGCAGAGGACGAAGGTGATGCCGAACGCCGTGTGCCGCAGCATGCAGGACCAGTCAGACGGCTCTCCCATAAAAATCAGAGAGCAGAGGAAACACAGGGTCAAGGAGAAGAGCAGCAGGAAGCTCAGCTCAGAGTTGTTTGCCCTCACAAGAGGAGTTTTCCTGTATTTGACAAAAATAAGAGCAACAACTAC
>NW_015119447.1:0-3154 GCF_001443285.1 Poecilia latipinna
TCACCAGAAAACTGACTTCCTTGTAAAACACCAACATTAAAGGAATAGTCAACAGAAAAGTTGTTTAAAATGCATCCTGGTGTTGATCTTTACGCTTATCTATGGATAAAACACATTTCCGTAGCTCTTTGTTACTGTTTTCCATCTAAAGACATCCTGCGGTTGGTTTTCTCTTGAAGATCATACAGTAAAACCAGTTACTACAATATCAGCCTTTACAAAGTTAGATTGAGTCTCACATTCTTATCAAATGATTTATTATTAGATACAAAACCACTGGCAGTAACCCAAAAGCATTATTCAAACGAGGATAGGTTTGGTTTCCTTGTTCATGACTTTTTTTCGAGATGCTGCAAGAAAAGAAACTAATGAAACTTCCCTCTCATTGTTTTCTAGGAGTTTTCACCCACTCAACCTGTTGTCTTGTTTGTGTTTTGCTCACCTGTCAGAGTCGAGACACTCCTGTTAGTTATTCCACCCACTCAGAAAGCAAAAAGATAATTTGGTTGTGTAGGAATACTTAGGCTCAGGTTTCTCTCTCTCAAAAGGGGAAACCTGTTTCCTGTGACACAGCAAACCTGTGCAGGTATTGAGACATAAAAACGCCATCAGTGTGTCAGAGCGTTCGCTGCAAGTATTTATGATGCGTCCCTGCTGTATTGTCTTGACTGTGTCAAAGAAACTTTTGTCATGTTAAATGCTTTCTGGTTTTGCTGTAATGGGAAATAACACAGATTCACTGCTACTATTGTAGTGGTGAATCCTTGACTCAGCATTTTTCCATTCTGATGACACTGAAGAAAAATCCAACTTTAAACGTGCGTAAGGCATCAACCCTCGTGCCTAACAGGATGACTTTCGGTCTGTCTTTGTATTGTGTTTCAGAGTTGGTATCGAAAAGAGTTGCTCTGTTTTCTGAAGGAGGGATTTATTGTGGCATTTCACTGTGCCGCTATTTCCTTATCAAATATTTTCTTGAGATTAGGCTCTCCTTTTTACTTAGAAATTCAAGAGATAAAAGTGTCTTTATCTCATATTCCACTTTTCCTTGTGTCATTGTGGTGTTATAGTTTCCTCTGCATCTCATACTCGTTTAACAGTTTCTGGAGAAATTTATGAAAGTACCATCAACAAACATTTAGGGTTCAGAGAATGGTGATACATCAGACGTTTCACTGCTGCTAAATTTGAATGTTCTGTGATTAACCAAAAGTTACAGATCTGTTTATTTTTTATTTATTTATTTTTTGTTATTTTCTTCTTGTTATCGCCATCTGAAAATTTTACCACCACCAAACTTTTTTTTAATCAATCACAAACAATAAATACAGCTAAATACAGCATATAACCAAAGACTTTCCCACTCAATTGTTGTTGAGCAAGTTACATTAAATTAAATATGAATGTTCTGATTGCTGTTAGCTTTGACATTTAAAGTAAAAAAAAAAAACAAAAAAAAACTGAATAAAGTAAAGATGGTTGGATAAAATGTGATACTTCTTTGATCTAACCTATTGTTAACCCCGCTCTGAAACGTGTGTGTCATAATGCTGTTCCCGGTTTTCAGGGTTCAAACAGACTTGATATGCCATTGTTCTCCATTGCTCTGGAGACACATAGATACTCATCTATGTTTCTCAGCATGTTAGGGTCTTAAGGAGAAAATGAGATCATTAATGTCTACGTTATTGTTTAACAAGATAACAGTGGCTTCGGGTTAATTTAAGACCTGGCATTCCCCGCTACTCTGTTTTTTTTTTTCTTTTTAGACTTCCTTGTGATAAATCCCCTTATTAAAGGGATAATCAACTGGGAACTTGCTTAAAACGAAGCCTTGTGTTGGTCTTTATCAGTCCCATACTGATCTGTTTATAAAACGAATTTCTGTGCCACTGTGTGCATTTTAAATATGTTTGTTAAGTTGCAAACTTTTTGTGCAACAAAATTGCATTCAGTCTATTACACTGGTTTCTCTTTTTGAGGAATGAAGCAACGCTCTTCCCAAATGTTCTCCTTTACTTTGTTTCTAAATGTTGCTACAGAGTGGTGCCTATTGTACAGGTCTGAGTGTTTAGCTGTGTTTAGCTCTAGTTAGTCAGGAGATATGAATGAATATGATCCTTTCGCACAGTGAACAGCCAGATTCCCTTTTTGCGGCTCAGGTTTTGTGGCTCAGCGTTGCTTCTTCTTCAAGCCTCTTTTTTGATCTCAGTGTGTAGTTTGGTGTCAGAACTGGGTGTGAAACAGTGTCCTCTCACTTTTAATGCAGTTTTAATGGTAAATCTGTTTGATGATGTCCATGCAAGTCTCTTTAGGTCTATATCAAACACTTGGACAGAGTTACCAATCCAATAGTGGCTAACAAAGGCCCCATCAACAAGCCTGCCAGTAACTTGTTTAATTTCTTGATAAATATCAGAGGAATCTTGTGGGTGTGTTTTATGCTTCAGAGTTAGTATCTAAAGGAGTTGTTCTGTTTTCTAAAGGAGGGATTTATTGGAGGGTTTATTATTACATCTTTTTCTATTAGTTTCTTTTCATTTCTTAGGTAAAGATCTAAAAGTGTTCTTATTATATATTCTACTTCCCTGTTAAGAGATTTCTGTCTTTATTGGACAAAATATGGATAGAAATATCAGTTAAATAATATGAAAAATCTTACAAATGTGATTAAATCATTTAAGTTAAAAGGGTCTAAAGATTGTGAAGTTTGTGTTGAATAATGCCCATGTGGCAATAACTGCTTCATATGGGTCATTATTTTCATGACCTCATGGCCGTCACTGTTTTCAATTTTGATTTTCTAAGAAGTAAAAACACAGGTTTGCAGTTTATATTTAAATATTTTCTCTCAATGTTTCATTGATATATGCATCTTTGTTCTTGACTGCACAGCATTTATTTTGGTAATAACACTTTCGGTTTCTGATCTTTTAAGTTTCCAGAAATTATTTTTGGATGTTGCATATTCCCTTTTGACAGTTTTAGGTTTTTACCTTTTCATAATCTGGAACCTAGCGATCAGTTTAAAGGTAAAAATGCAATAAAGCTTTTAAAGTGTAAAATTCGAGACTTCCTGATCTAACAAGTTATTTAACTTTCCCCGAAAGGTTATCTACCAACCAGTAATATATTAAGCACACATATTGGTTGT
>NW_015119448.1:0-3150 GCF_001443285.1 Poecilia latipinna
TTAAGTATGTTTTTAATACATAGTTCATCATATTTAAATATGCTTAGTGGCTATAACAATAGAATAGGAATGGAATATTCTGATATCGATGTATGAAGAGCATATTAAAGCACACAGCCGTTCATAATTTATTTAATAAATTATTTAGTAATATCAATATATATTTATATAACTATACAAACACTAATAAATAAAGATTAATAATGGCACAAATAAATAATGATTAATACTGAATTATATATAATATATATGTTTTTCAGCCGACGAGTCCAAAATCCGATGTGAGATTCATCCGTGCTGCAGTGAATCCGTCTCTCTTTATAGATATCTCCCTCTTCTTCCTCACATCGTGTCTTTAGGAAATTTTCAAAACAAAAACGGAAGATTTAGGATGTATCTTACTTTTGACAGAGTGAAATAAATACATATAAATAATAGTCTTTACCACCTGTGTAAACTTTGCTGGTGAATGTTATAACACATAATATAAGTTTTATAATATGTGTTATATTGTTTCATTTCTAATAAAGGCCCTTGTGTCAAATAATCTAAGTCAATGTTAGAGAATAATTAATTTTTTTAGATGTACAGAATCTCAGTTAGCCTTCATAGCGGGGCTGAACCCGTATTACACCAAGCACTGTAGCTAATATTAGCTGGTATCTCCCCGGTGGACATAAATACAGTAAAGTAATATTCTGATCACAATATATACACAATATGTCCATCTTACTTGTGAAATGTTGTCTGTGGAGCCCTCACATCAATAATCCATCGATCCGAACAACAATATCCTCAGTGCTGAGGCATCTTCTGCTGTTTTGGTTCAGCAAAGTAGGAGGGTATACCGCTCCAAGATGGCCGCTGTATTTCCTGTGCCGGAGCGCCCAATGCGGGGTCTACTCTTATATTATGTCTATGCCAGAGAAGA
This sequence comes from Poecilia latipinna, assembly GCF_001443285.1. Lineage (NCBI taxonomy): Eukaryota > Metazoa > Chordata > Actinopteri > Cyprinodontiformes > Poeciliidae > Poecilia > Poecilia latipinna. The sequence continues at coordinate 932 of NW_015119448.1, forward strand.
TAACAGACACTGTTCAAATTCGCCATTTTTACTCACAGAAAATTACAGAAAAAGAGAGGGCCTTGATAACATATAACAGGTGGAACCACTAGGTGTCGCTCCCTCCACACCCGGAGCTCCCATAAAAGGGAAGCTGGCAGGCTGGTGGCCAACTTTCAATTTCCTGTTTTTGACCAGATGTGTGTTGGCCCACGCGTTCCACTGTTTGTTTGTGGTAAGGATGAAAACTCTTAATTTGATCATTTTTTAAGTCAGTGCTGACGTGGTGTTTTTATATAGGGCCACACTATTATTGATGATCCCGCGGTAGCATCACCTGGGCGTGTGGCTCTTCGACGCTGCAGGTAGGCTTTGATATTTTTTCAACTGGATTGAATTGTATGTTTTTGTTTTTTATATTGTTTTTATTTGATAGGGCTGTGCCAGATCTGTTAAATTGACCTTAGACTTGGTATGGTAAATCAGAGAGGGCTGGTTTGTGCGATACAGGTATGTAGTGTTCTTAATGTTTTTTAGATTGGTTTAACATTTGGTCATTTTTGTTTTTTGCAGTTGTGTCGCTGCGCCCTGCTGTTCTGTTAGTCTGATTTTCTGTTTTTCTTTTTCATTTATTTTATTTTTTATCGTTTTTTGGGGGTCACTTCCTGAAAATACACACCCTCTTACTTTGTAATAATAATGTTCATTTCATTGTGGCGACACTAGATGGAACTCAGATTTTGTGGAACTTTAGTTTTAATAAATCGCTCAACGCCACCCTGGGAATTTCACCCAGAGAATATTACCTTTTATTTAAGGCGCACAGGTTCGATTATGCGAAGGATTGAAACATCTGAGACAGTTTAAAGTTTACAAAAAACATTTATTAAATTCTTTTTTTTTAATGTTCTTTTTGAAATCAGTTTAAGAAGGAAAAACAAAGGAAGCCAAAGAAAGAAGAGCTGCAGAAGAGGAAGACACCATCACCACACCAACACCGGACCTCAGCAACTGCAAATAAACAACAGTTAACAAATATAACAACCTTAAACCTAATAAAAGAAAACAATATCAGCCCAACTAAATAAACAAAAAGGGCTGTAAACAAAATAAGTAACGAAATGGAAATTAACAATGGACAATACAAGTTAAAACATCAGGACCAGGTGTGGCCCTCTTGCCACGCCACAGCAGCAGGAGGTGGAATGGGCGCCGATGCCGCACCCCAAACACGCTTCAATGAAGGCGGATGACGCCGCCGCAGTCCAACTTTAACCCTCCCCTTATGTTAAAATAAGCCATCAGATGGCGTTCCCCCACTTTATAACAGGGGGAACGTGTCTGATGGGTGAAATAGGGTCATCGCATACCAGAGTAAACCAGCTAGCAGCAGCTTTAGCCACTGTTGGGGAAACGTATACACCGCTGCCTGTCAGTACTGTAATGTTAAAAGTTTCACTAAAATCACTGACATCTTCCAACACTGTTGTTTAGAAAAGCATTTTAAATATTGACTTAAGCGCTATCTGCCAAATAATTTACATATTCTGATGTGATTCATAATTTTTCCTTTTGTTTTGTTGTCCATCTTTCTCAGCAGTAGCCGACCTAACAACCCACCATATCTGGGATGGTCTTGTTCCTCTGTCCATGGCAGGTTCAGTCAATCAGCTGTGGGACATCTGCTGCCTAACGTCAAACTATCATGAGCCTCTTGATTTAAAAGGAGAAACCAGTACAGAGCCTCCCTGCTCCTGCAAGCCACACTTCTTGGATGGACACTCAATACTGCAGCTGTTAGAAATGAAATCTTTGTGTTTCTATTCTGTAGTTAATATCTATATGTATCTATTAATAAATGAATTGTTGTGTAGAGTTCTGTAAAAACTATTGTAAATAGCTTCTCTTGAGTAATCTACATATGTGAAACTTTTACATTTAAATTGTTTCTTTTTGTAAATTTTACACATCTGGCAACAAAATATGTGGAGGAGAGGAAATGCTAAAATTAAAGCTGCTATTGTGGACCAAAGACATAAGGTTTGTGGCTGTTTCTTTAAAACATCTATGTAATAATTATATTAAACTACATGGTTACTACATTACACAAACATAATTATCACTGTTAACAATTTAAGTCATTGATAGAGAAAATGTATTTACAAAAGCATATCAATTTTATTTCAACAGTATGTACTCAGGGTTTACAATATAAGAAGACATCCATGTAGGGTCCTTGG
>NW_015119449.1:0-3148 GCF_001443285.1 Poecilia latipinna
CAGGTCTATGTATGGGAGCGTCCAGTTGCCACAGACGTTGAACATCCTGATGCAAAGCCTCAGCAGGAGAAAGGCATGATATATTCAGGCAGTGCATCTCTCCCTGCTGTGTAGGCATACTACTGCTTGGACCTTGGATGGCCCACCCCAGCTTAGTGCAAACAGCGACAGGTCCACGGGCTGGGCCACGCCTGACTGAACGGACGGGAGTTATGAGGTGAGCATTGTCTGAACCGATTAACACTAGAGGCTGTATATGGTTGAATCCCTCTAGCTGCACTTGCTGTAAGTGGTGATACTTCTCCTTTAAGAGCTCCACTGGACACGACTGTTCAGCTAGGCTGAGCTGTTGAGCAGTAAAGGCATGTGTTATTTTATAACGCAGTTTTGGTTGGGCCTTCGGGGATACTTGGAATGAGACGTAGCCTCCCTTTATCTGGATCACATCTTGACGGATGGTGCGCAGAGATAGAGTTTCCTCCTCTGGTGATAAGCCTAATAACTTAACAGCAGCTGGGAGTATGATGGTTTTCTCTGAGCCATCATCGAGGAGAGCATATGTGTCTAGAGATTTCCTCTGATGATGTAACTGGATGGGCACAACCTTCAGCATTACACGGCCAGAGTGACTGACAGGATCCAGAAATACTCTGCGGGTACTCACTGTTAGGATGTTAGGGTCCCGCCTTCTAGCCTCAGCCAGGTCATGCAGCACTAATAAGTGCTGTTCTCCACAGGTGGTGCACGGCTTCTTCAGAGTGCACTGTTCTGGAGTGTGTTTACGGCCGCATCGCCAGCATTTTGATTTATCCTTTAGCCAAGTGGCGACAGCTGTGAGGTCTAGCTTCTTAAAGTTTACACAGCCACTGAGGTAGTGTTCTGTTCCTTCACAGTATGGGCAATATGGCTTAAACTTCTGTTTCTTCTTGGAAGGGGAAGAAGGACTAACAGCTTGAGCCTTGGTGTCTGTCTTTGGCTGTATTTGAGCAGGATCGGAGCCATAATATATGGATGCGGACTTACTCTGTGCTTTAGACCCTGCAGGCGCTCTGAAGTTACTTCTCTCTGATCGTAGTCTGTCTGATGACTGTGACTGAGTGGCTTGCCTGGATAGCTGAAGAACTTGGGACTCCCGTTCGAGCCATTCAGAGAGGTCATACATGGTGTATGAGCGGCTGCTGCCAGTGCGTAAAATGCCACGTGTGATGCAGTACTCAATGAAACTGTCTCTGTAACTTGGAGGAAGTTTGGTTAGTAACCTGTCTACATGTGAACCACACTGGAGCTCACTGGCTGCTACATCATCCATAGTACTGAGGAGACCTACAAGGCTAGACACTGCCAAGGAGAAATCTTCAAAGGCTTGAGGATCACCGGCCTTAACAGGAGAGCAATTAAGGATAGTACTGAGTTCGCTCTGGATTAACTGTCGAGGCTGTCCATATCTCAGCTCCAATGCTCGAATTGCACTAGTGTAGGGAGTGCGGTCGTGAATAAAGCGCTTGGCGACTTGAAGAGCACATGGATGCGCTAAATGATCCAGCAGGATGTGATATTTATATTCCTCTGTGAGGTGTGCATGAGGCCCTAGTAGACTGTCCAATCCTTTCTTCAACAGTGCAAATTCACTCTCCCGGCCTGATTTGAATGTTACCAGTCTATGCTTTGGGATTCCATATGATGAGGCCACAATCATCTCCATCAGATTTGGCTGGCTGACTTCCGCTGTCGAAGTTAGGGGGGCTGATGCCTGGTATGCAACTGAAGGTGATGGATAGGCAGCAGGGTAATGGCTGGGAAAATCAGCAGGTGGACCTGCATAATGCTGGTTGTAGTTCTGCTATGCTGCTGTTCCCTGTGGTGGCTGATACAGAGGTGTAGCAGAGCCTGCAGAGAGGTTATATGATGGTGCAGAGTGTACCTGGTTGGCGCTGCTTGGTAGCTGCGGATGTTGGTATCTCTGACTGTGTAGAGACTCAGCCTGATGCGGTTTGAGCTTCCCAAGCTGCATGGATTGTGAGACTTGAATGTCAGGTTGTAGAGCAGGCTGTATCACATGTCTCACTCTAGGAGGTGGAGCTGGTAATGATGCTGGCTGGATTCCTGAATAAACCAGAGGACCTCTCGGCTGTGGAACAGGTGAAGGTACAGACTGACCTACTGGCTGGAAGGCCGTGTTCATCACAGGCTAGGACACAGGTGGTGGATGGAACATAGTCTGAGGTGCTGCAAGTACATCTGGTTGTGGAACTGGCTGATTTCTGGAGTCTGAAGACAGAGGAGTTGGCCATAGTGCTGTCTGTAACGTGGGGCTTGCTTTTAGAGATGATAAGGATGCAGCAGGTTCTACTGGTCTTAGTAGGTTCACAGGTGTTCTGTTATCCTGCCTTGTTGGTGCCATGGTGTTTGACTGATCCCTGGTGTGACTGATGTGTATACCCACACTTCGAGGCTGTGGTAGGAACGCAGGAAGGGATTCTGCTCTATCACGTTGCTGAGTGTGACCGTGTGGCAGGAGAGGGCTGCATGACTTACATGTTCGCTCCAGTTGCTCCACGCGCTTGGTTAATGCACCACTGGTCTCCTTCATGGTGACTTGCATCTCATTCATCGTTTCTAAAACTCTGCCCCATACTGCCTCCATCTTGTCCCATCTTTGCTTCTTATCCTTATCGGGTTCGTCTGAGCCGCTGCTTGTTGATGACTCTGACTCCTCTGGATCAGGTAGGTCATGCTCATATTCCGCCAGATGTCCCGGAAGCTTCCTGCTCCTGCGTGGACGGGGACTATGCTTGTGACTTTCCTCTTGAGAAGTGTTGTCTTGTAAAGTCGCCATGTTGTTGATTCAACCAACGAGATCCGGCTCGAAGGACCACTTGTAAAAGACTGCGTGCTAGCTTGCGCTAATTCCGGATGTCTCGTCAATTGAATCTTCCTCGGTCAGAAGGAATAAGCATGCAGCTCAGAATTTTTCTATTGATGGATTTTAATGCCACCGAACCACAGAAGCACAGGAAAGAAGCGATGACTTACTGGTATAGATGAAAGTCGAACTACAAGAAAAAAAAAACGAAAAGATGCACTATGGGTAACGAACAGATGCACTATGGGTATTGTAGTGCTAAAACGAACAGGTGGACTTTTAACA
>NW_015119450.1:0-3145 GCF_001443285.1 Poecilia latipinna
TTCTCTTTAAAATGTTTATTTACTATCCTAATGTGTCTGCCACTTATCCTGTTGTTCCTCCAGGCTGGAAAAACCAGGCATTCTTCTGTTGGTTCATGTGATTCGTCCTACACCCAAAGGCCACAAGAAGAATCCAAAACAGCTCATGTCAAACTGTGGACCATGTTTTCAGATATGTACAGGTATGCTTTGTAGAAGCACTTTCTCATTGGCTTTGTTTGCTGTCTGAATGTAGCTGTTCTGCTAAATATATTTAATAATTTTTATTATTCGTCTTCTTATCATTATGTCAAAGATGCAAGCCAGTCTTGAAGCCTTCCTCATTGCCGTGCAACCAGGACAGCCCGTCCTCCTGCAGGTGAAAACAAGAGCAGCACCAAAGACACTTCACCATCAGTGATCACAAGACCATCCATGGCTGCTTCCAATGAACTTTCAAAGCACACTTCACCTTCAGTGCAAAGTACCATGAATTCTTCTATAACTTCTGTACATTAATCCAGCCTACAGTTTTCAACATTGATGTGACTTGCACGACAATTGAAAAGTTTAAGATCCTTGCTTTTACTTTACCTGCAGAATGGACATTCTTTACTATAATGATCATTTAAATGCATACTCTGTCAATAAGAGGATTTGTTTTATGTTCTTCCAATTAAGGACTTGGTTTATTACAGTCCCTGTGGCAAGCAGTTTTCTGCATGGTCAGCATTGATGGCCATATTCTTTGAGAGGGTCCAGCCAACATTCCAGACAGGACAGTGTTGTCCATCTTCTTCATCTTCAGCCTCCAATGAGGCAGCCAAGACTTTGGTTCATTCAACGGTAAAACCATTCCTGTATTTTTTTTTTACAATGACATGGTTTTAAAGCTCTAAAGCAAGTTATGATTAACATTTGACAAAGGTGGTGATGTTTTCTCTTTATGTAATTAAAAACAGCTTTATTTATATATTGTACCAGCTGTATTCAAAATGCCACACTATTTGTATTCTCAGGAATTTTCCCATTTTTGATTTTGTTTTTTAGTCGCTTCATTGGGATTAACCCAGAAAGGGGCACAAAAGCCGGTCATGGGAAGATGGTATCCAAAAAGACAGGAAAGACCATTCAAAAGAAAAAGTGACGGTCAATGTTCAGGTTTCCACCCTCATCAAAAACCTGATGGACTTTGAGTGGCATCTCATTCAGGTTAGTTGTTCTTTTCTTTTCTTTGAAATCTTTCTGTTTCCATATTATTTAGGATCTAAATTGTATTGTCTTTTTCCATGTTGGACGGTGCCTTCATCTGCATCTAATAAAGTAAGTGCCACTTGGACTCTTGAAAACCATTAATAGTTCACATTTTAAAACCCTGTTAGAATTCCACATTATTTCAGCCATGTTGAATTTTAGGTTTTGGAAGTAATTTTTCTTTGATTTGTTTAGTGATAACCAAAGCATGGATATTTCTTTAAGAACTGTGTTTTTATGTTCATAAGATTGTAGAAATTAATGAGTTAAACCCAGTTTATGTCACTGTAAACTGAAAGTCTTCAATTTTTATTCCAGTGTTGGTGAAACTATATATTGACTTTGAAGGCCTATTTTATACCAGTTCTCTGAGGAATGGTTATGTGTCACTCATTTTGAATGTTTGAATATACTGGAAATATATGTGGTTTGGTGCCTTTAAATATTCTGTTCTGACGGTTACTTATCACATCCTCTTCTGTGTTATGTGAAGTTCTGATTATGCATTTTAGAACCGCATCAATTGTAGCACTTCTAAGAAGCTTACACTGGGTTAGGTATTAATGTCCTATCGTAAAACTAAGACTGTACTAATATGTTTTTAGACTTAACTTTAATCAGTCAAACCGATTTGCTCAGGAATATATTAAATATTTGAGTGAACCAAAATATTACAACTAGATGTTACCTGACTTAATATCTGTGTTTAACTGTCATTTGGGAAAGCCCAAATGAGTCAGGTGTTCTAAACCTGGACCAGCTGGCAGCAGGCGAGGGGAGCTGGGTGTTAATACAGCAGGAGCAGACGTTTCCGAAAACGTCGGACAGATATTGCAATTAGGTGATGCACTGATGAACCGAGCAGAAATGTGAGATTTATACATCTACAAACATTGTTTAAATCATGTTGTGTCACGGCTGCTAAGCAACATAACCCGAGGTGGAGGCTAGGCAGCTAGCTGAAGGATACAGCTTCTCTCTGCAATGCTCTCTGCCTTCACAGGACCCCTCTTCTGTAGACCGGGTCGTTTCTCAAGCCCAAGACAGAATAAGCTTGAAAGGATGAAAGACCCTGAACTCGGACACAAAGCTCTAGTGGTCTGGAACACTTATTTTTGTATATTTTTTGCATCTCTTTTTTTGTTTGCATCTTTTCTTTGTTTTTCTCGTTTGCTGCGCGTTTGCACCTGTCGGCCACCGTAGTATTTTAACGATTCTGTATTTTACTTCTGCTGGGCTCCATATGGTTATGTGTATTTGTTATAAGTTGCATTGTGATCACTGTTATGTGTAGAGTGTTATGGGGTTCCCCTGTCTGACTGCTGACTCCCACTCACATGTGATGGACCTGTCATTTGGGTGAGGGATCAGGGGAGCGGGAGGACCCGGACCAATGCTGACAGAACACCGGAAGAGCGGAGAGTTCAGTGTGTTTTTAGCAGTGAAGCTATTCAGTTGAGTGTAACGGTTTGTTAGAGACGCAGCTGCTCGCTCTTATTTCTAATAAACCCTGTTGGCGGTACTACGTCTGCGGTGTGTTGGCGTCATTACAGTATTTACTTGCAGTACACCACCACTTTAAAAGATAATTACAGGATTGAAAAGGTAAATGTCCAGTAAAATACTGGTATCTACAGACGCCAGCTTTTTTTTTTTATACCGTTTTTCTGAAAGAACGGTAAAAAAAAAAACCTGGCATCTGTAGCTACCAGTATTTTTTTATCGTTCTTTCAGAAAAACGGTAGATTACCGTTCTTTTGAAAGAACGGTAAAGTACTGGCAGCTATAGATGCCAGTATTTTACCGTTCTGTGAAAGAACGGTAAAATACCGTCAGGTTTAATTATGGTACAGCTACTGTGGATTTACAGTAAACTTCTGGCGTCTATAGCTGCCAGTATTTGACTGTAAAT
>NW_015119451.1:0-3144 GCF_001443285.1 Poecilia latipinna
TTTTTACTCTCTTTTCTGCATAAATTATGGATGAACAGCCAGATAGAGGTGATTTGAGTCAATTAAGGGGGCAACTTGACGGTTTAATAACACGGTTAAATAGTACCTTACAAAATACCGCACCGACACGTTCCATCAGTCAGGATCAAAATTCTAACGTAAATGAATACGCCTCACTTCTACAGAATTCAATACTCGTTTTGACCCGACTCTCATCTGCTTTGGAAGTTTTACAAAATCCTACCAATTCAGGGAATCCTCCTGCCGCTGCTGCAAACCCCCCTCCTCCACCTCCTCCACCTCCTCCTCCTCCTTTGCCCCCACCTCTCCCTGCTAGTGATGGTGGGGCCACTCTCTCTGTCTCAGCCGCGCCAGCCAGTCCTACTGCAAACTCCCCTCATCATGATGCTGCCACTAAAACGTCTCATCCTGCAGCTTCTGTCAAAACTCCTCCGTTGCTTGAACGGGAGCGTTTTAATAACGTAGAACTTCGACGTCCGTTCAGAATTCCTCCCGCTTGTGAAGATTCCGTGCCAGATCTCGCTTCATATTATGTAGAAATTGTGAATCATCTCATTGAACTAGCAGATAACGCAGGTTCGTTGGCAAGACGAAATGATGTTGTTCAGCTAGAACTGGTAGGAGATAATTTTAACAGGCATTTAAATATTCGTGTCACCGATGATGTAGACGACATACAAACAGCTTTTATGGATTTTGCGGATGAATTGGCTCAATCGAATGCAGAACTCCCAGCGGACGGTGACCTTGAATTTGTTCTACAAATAGTAAGAGATCCTTCTGGCGGGGTGAAGCGGAAGGCTACTAAAACTCTTGCGTGCGAACTCATCAATAAAAAAAGACGTCACCTGTACATACCACAGAATTCTGACAATAAACTTTGTTTCGCTATCAGTCTAGCTCATGTCTACAATAACAGTTTTACAGATTTACAGGCTTTACAGCAAGCTAAACAATGGCAATACGAGGCAGGGCTTACAGACCAAACACCCGTCACGTTCACTGACGTGACCAAATTTGAAAACCTACTACAAAGAAAAATCGTAGTGTTTTATAAGAACTCCAAAAATCCCGTTCTCTCTAAATTTGAGACCGATTTCCGAGATCGTGCAAACGCATGCCTTCTTCTGTTACACGAGCAGCATTACTTCGGGATAAAAAACCCAAAGGGTTTTTTTGGGTCGAAACATTTTTGTCAGCACTGTTTTTCAGGCTACGACAACCCAGCCACACACTCGTGCGGAGGATATTGTCAAATATGTTGCAAAGCCCCGTGCGTAGGTCGGGAGTACGATCCTGTATATTGCGGGGATTGTAAACGATCCTGCCGGAATTCTTTATGTTACTACAAACACAAGGAACCCAATTTCAAACCTCGCGCCGAAATCTTTGCGAGCGAATGCGACATGACCAAGATGTGCGAGCTCTGTAAAAGAATTTATCACGTCCCCATAACTAAGCAGGATAAAGGACACGTCTGCGGTACAAAATGCACCATTTGTGGTGAAAAAATAGCCCCCGGCTCTCCGATAGCAGTCAGCGACCATCTCTGCTATATTCAACCTCTCGCTAAAACCGATCAATTGGACGACAAGATAGTGTTCTATGATTTTGAATCATATTTTGACCAGAACGGCGTGCACGTGCCGTTTCTAGTATGCGCCAAAACTTTAAAAGGCGAAGCCTGGTTTTCATACGGTCTTGATTGCGCTCGGAAATTTATTCTTCATTACAGAAAACCGATGTTTAAAAATTATGTATTCATCGCGCACAACGCCCGAGCATACGATAATTACATCGTACTGAGTGCTATGACCGAATTGGGCATTTCTCCTCAAATTATTATGACCGGCAGCAAAATTATTTGTTTTACGGAGCCTGATTACAAATTGAAGTTCATAGATAGTCTTTCATTTCTTGCTATGAAACTTAGTCAAATGCCAAAAGCGCTGGGTTTTAACGACCAATCAAAAGGATTTTTTCCTCATTTATTCTCCTCTAAGGAGAATTTGCGCTACGTCGGACGCTTCCCTTCAAAAGAATATTACGCTGTGGATCGGATGACTCCGTCCCAGCAGCACGAATTTAATGATTGGTACCAGGAAGCGTCCAAAGAGAATTTTGACTTTGCAAAGCAAGCCGTTCATTACTGCCGGAATGACGTAGAGATTCTACACCGAGCCTGCGTTACATTCAGAGACCGATTTTTTGAGGAGACGAATGTAGATCCTTTTAAATGCATAACCATTGCATCAGCATCCATGAAGGTTTTTCTGACAAATTTCCTTCAACCTAAAATGTTAGCTATACCGTCGCCGACGGATTACAGAAATAGCTCAAAGTCTTTCTCCGACGCCAGCATCCAATGGCTGGAATGGATCATGTTTGATAGAAACATTTTTATCGAACACGCATTAAATGCGGGAGAAAGGAAAATCGGGCCGTACTTTGCAGACGGATTTTCCGTCGTTTCAGGCAGGCCGACGGTCTTCAGTTTTCACGGATGTTTCTGGCACGGCTGTTCTCAGTGTTTTATTCTAAATGAAAAATGCCCTTTGAGAAATGTAACCTTTGAACAGATCCGAGCGGCCAGCGATGAGAAAGACAGAATCCTGCAATCCAAGTTCGGCGTCCGACTCGAGATTATGTGGGAGCACGAGTGGACTGAAATGAAGCGATCTGATCAGAGGGTGATTAACTTTCTCAAAAACATGAATCCTCCAGAGCCTCTGGTCCCACGGGACGCTCTTTTTGGAGGGAGAACTTCCGCGTTCAAATTGACACACACTGCAGCTGCTGATGAAACTGTTCATTACATGGATTTTACATCATTATACCCGTATATAAACAGCAGATTTCCTTACCCCTTGGGACATCCTAGAATAATATGTCGAAACTTTGAACATCCCGACAATTATTTCGGGTTCATCAGAGCGGTTGTCTATCCTCCTCGCGGGCTCTATTTCCCTGTTCTACCTTACAGGACGGCTCGCGGAAAGCTAGTGTTCACGCTCTGTCGCACCTGCGCTGAAAAAAATAATCAGACAAGTTCCTGTTCCCACAGCGATCAGGAAAGGGCTCTGACCGGCGTCTGGGTGAGCGTTGAATTTCAGAAAGCATTGC
>NW_015119452.1:0-3137 GCF_001443285.1 Poecilia latipinna
CTAACGGTTTTCATGCTGCGCAGCAACAGGGCGTTGAAACGATTCGGCTCAGGAACCTGTTAGTCTGTAAAGTGCAGCAGACAGAAAACCTTTACGGCACTAATGACTTCGCTCCGGCTTTTCAAAATGTCGCCCGACTTAATGAGCCAATAAGGTCACATTCTCAAACCTGCCATTATGGCCTGTGAAAACGTTACTACAGAGTTTAGTTTGGTTAGTTTTAAAAGATGTCAAAGTTTCCAAATTGTCTTGAGATGTTGAGGTAAAATAAGCCTTTATGTTCCTGCTTAACTGCTTTTATAGTTTTTATTTCACGTTTTTCTTTACAGAACCTCATTTTCCTGTTTAATATAAAAATTTCAAGCAAAAAACTGTATTTTGCAATAATTTAACACGTTTCATATCATCTGTGATTGATTTTCCAAAGTGAATATAGAAATGTGACAATCTTGGTCTGAAAAACATTTTAAAACGTGCATGTTCAGTATTTAACTGCCTCACTAATCCCCATCATTACTTCCTGTTTGAGTGCGAACGCCGTATGAAATCAAATATTTCCTGTTTTCGGTTGGAAAGCTTTAAACCGACTCGCTGAGCGCAGACCGTCCCGTCTTCACCAAACTACTGCAGATATACCTCATAGACACTAGTGTTTAGAAACAATGTTATATTAGCTTGTGTCATAAATTATTCACTTCTTCTTCCTCCTTTTTTAAATGACTGTAATCTAAAAAATGAAATGTGGGGTGAAAAGCTTTATACATTTTTAATTTGTATTTTTTTTGTGACAGTTTGAAATGACGCGCTAAAACCAAAAATGAGAAACGCTCGGACTCTCTGCTCTTTCTTGTTGATTTGTTGATGTTTTTCTCCGCCCCACAGAGGCAGGAATACATCGTTTGAACCTGAATTATTTTGGTGTCCGATTATTTCTGAATGGATTATATGTCGCCATAAACCGACAGAATAATACACTTTACTTTAATCAGTTTATTCCAGTTATTTTTTAATAATTTTCCTGTTTTAATGGCAGCATCCCATAATATTTGCCTAATAGCCAAGTTTTCCTGCATATGCAGAGTGAAGAAGCTTTCATCTTCCCAGTTTGTTTTTTAAATATTCACTAAAATGTGTTTTAGATCAACATGACCTCTGACCTGCTGATGTAACAGCTGGAAATTTTCCACCAATCAAACTGAAATGTTCAAAAGAATGACTAAATAAATGCAGAAGTTTTTAATAAATGTGTCTAATTTATGCTCAGATGAATTCAATAAGCAGTTTCAGGGGCAGATTTCAGTAAAAGCTTTAAAAATTGGCTGAATTAGCACTGAAATGTGACGTGAAGTTATTCGTTTTTCCATCAGGGAAAATCAGACCAAAATCAAAGAGGAAAAATTTAAACAGATCAAACAGAGAAGAACTAAAGAACTGAAAATAACCTCAAAAATGAGAATATTTCTGAGATAAATGATGTTTTTACTAAATATCCTCCATTTGAATTATACCAAATTCTAAAAATGTCGAAATTGTTCATATTTAACTTAAATATTTACAAGTGTGATGTTTCTTCAGTGTTTTGAGAATTTTGTGTTTTTATTTAATGCTACTGAAAAAACCCAAAGCACTTCCAGTCAAAGACGTCTTCCATTCAACATCCGCATATCGACCTTAAACACGAACAAAACAACTTCCTAATTAACTTCATGACACGTTTTTCTTTTTCCTTCACAGAAATAATCTGTGGAAAGATGAACAGTTCACCAGATTACAGTAAAACCAATCATTTTTATTGGCAGGTCTTAAGGTGGCTCATGTAGGACATCATTGCTTATTTAACTTTGGTCACCGTTTCATGTCCAGTATTGTTCAGCGTGTATGAAATGATGGACGATAATCGACGATTTGAACCGACCACAAAGCTCAAACAGGGAATGTTCAGCTCCAATTTAACATCCAAGGATCTAAACAGATTTATATCAAAATGGAGGATTTAGGTTGGTTTGATCAGGAATCATTATTATGGAGCTAAACTGAGTCCATAAAGTTTGTTCAACAAAAAAATGTTTAAAGCCTCAAAAAATGTTCAAAACTGAAAAACAATGGTGAGACTGAATAAAAAGATTTGAAAATATGAAAAAGTTGAAAAGTATGTTTCAGAATCAAGTCTTTTTTATTCAGTTTTAAACTTCTGGCCCCATTTTTACTCCATACATAATCTGAGAAACCAAAATGGGAACCAAAATATTTGGAAAAAGAATCTGGTACCAAATTTTCAGATAAAAAATTAAAATATCCAGTTGTCTTAAATTACTTAATGATAATTTTTCACCACATTTCAATTGAAAACAATGTAATTAAAATAATACAAAAAACATCAATCATAATTTAGGCTAATGGGTAAAACTTGGTTTCTTTCAGGTACAAAATAAAACGGCAATAAAAACAGATACAAAGGGGCAAAATGACCAGAAGCCAAAAAAACCCTCATAATAATCATATTAAAATGAAAAATATGAATTAATTAAAATACTTTAATAAAAATGCATTTCTCAGTTTGATTCAAACATCAGCAGCATCAACACTGAGGGTCAAAGGTCGGCCAAGTGGCAGGAAACATCATCCGTTTCTTTTGTTTTTTAAATTTCTTCCTCTTCTCATTTAACAGATTTATTTTCTATTCGTTGTACAGCGACCAAACGTAAAAGTTTTGTTTTGTCATTTGGTTTCAAATAAGAAAAGAGAAGTGACTGCAGACTTGTGGTGTGGAATAAAACGATGCGATCAAGCGAGAAGGAGACATTTGGGTAATTAATGTTCCACTCTGTGTATAAAAGAAGAAAAAATCAATAAAGAAATCACAATGGTCTAATCCATGTAAAACTGATTCCTGTCTTTATTCTCTGTGAAGATCAAACGATGTTTTACTGCCGATTCCTTCTGGTGGTTTATAGCTGGAGGTTTAGAGAAGCAACCTGAAGGGGGCGCTGCAGAGATGGTCAAAGATTCAGTACAAGTTGAGTTATGAACAGGTTTTTATTTTTATCAAAATGTTTTAACTGGTTTGGGAAAATCAGAGGCTCAAGTTTAATTTGTGAGGATTTAATGGTTCTGATGGATGGATGGATGGATGGATG
>NW_015119453.1:0-3137 GCF_001443285.1 Poecilia latipinna
CATCCATCCATCCATCCATCCATCAGAACCATTAAATCCTCACAAATTAAACTTGAGCCTCTGATTTTCCCAAACCAGTTAAAACATTTTGATAAAAATAAAAACCTGTTCATAACTCAACTTGTACTGAATCTTTGACCATCTCTGCAGCGCCCCCTTCAGGTTGCTTCTCTAAACCTCCAGCTATAAACCACCAGAAGGAATCGGCAGTAAAACATCGTTTGATCTTCACAGAGAATAAAGACAGGAATCAGTTTTACATGGATTAGACCATTGTGATTTCTTTATTGATTTTTTCTTCTTTTATACACAGAGTGGAACATTAATTACCCAAATGTCTCCTTCTCGCTTGATCGCATCGTTTTATTCCACACCACAAGTCTGCAGTCACTTCTCTTTTCTTATTTGAAACCAAATGACAAAACAAAACTTTTACGTTTGGTCGCTGTACAACGAATAGAAAATAAATCTGTTAAATGAGAAGAGGAAGAAATTTAAAAAACAAAAGAAACGGATGATGTTTCCTGCCACTTGGCCGACCTTTGACCCTCAGTGTTGATGCTGCTGATGTTTGAATCAAACTGAGAAATGCATTTTTATTAAAGTATTTTAATTAATTCATATTTTTCATTTTAATATGATTATTATGAGGGTTTTTTTGGCTTCTGGTCATTTTGCCCCTTTGTATCTGTTTTTATTGCCGTTTTATTTTGTACCTGAAAGAAACCAAGTTTTACCCATTAGCCTAAATTATGATTGATGTTTTTTGTATTATTTTAATTACATTGTTTTCAATTGAAATGTGGTGAAAAATTATCATTAAGTAATTTAAGACAACTGGATATTTTAATTTTTTATCTGAAAATTTGGTACCAGATTCTTTTTCCAAATATTTTGGTTCCCATTTTGGTTTCTCAGATTATGTATGGAGTAAAAATGGGGCCAGAAGTTTAAAACTGAATAAAAAAGACTTGATTCTGAAACATACTTTTCAACTTTTTCATATTTTCAAATCTTTTTATTCAGTCTCACCATTGTTTTTCAGTTTTGAACATTTTTTGAGGCTTTAAACATTTTTTTGTTGAACAAACTTTATGGACTCAGTTTAGCTCCATAATAATGATTCCTGATCAAACCAACCTAAATCCTCCATTTTGATATAAATCTGTTTAGATCCTTGGATGTTAAATTGGAGCTGAACATTCCCTGTTTGAGCTTTGTGGTCGGTTCAAATCGTCGATTATCGTCCATCATTTCATACACGCTGAACAATACTGGACATGAAACGGTGACCAAAGTTAAATAAGCAATGATGTCCTACATGAGCCACCTTAAGACCTGCCAATAAAAATGATTGGTTTTACTGTAATCTGGTGAACTGTTCATCTTTCCACAGATTATTTCTGTGAAGGAAAAAGAAAAACGTGTCATGAAGTTAATTAGGAAGTTGTTTTGTTCGTGTTTAAGGTCGATATGCGGATGTTGAATGGAAGACGTCTTTGACTGGAAGTGCTTTGGGTTTTTTCAGTAGCATTAAATAAAAACACAAAATTCTCAAAACACTGAAGAAACGTCACACTTGTAAATATTTAAGTTAAATATGAACAATTTCGACATTTTTAGAATTTGGTATAATTCAAATGGAGGATATTTAGTAAAAACATCATTTATCTCAGAAATATTCTCATTTTTGAGGTTATTTTCAGTTCTTTAGTTCTTCTCTGTTTGATCTGTTTAAATTTTTCCTCTTTGATTTTGGTCTGATTTTCCCTGATGGAAAAACGAATAACTTCACGTCACATTTCAGTGCTAATTCAGCCAATTTTTAAAGCTTTTACTGAAATCTGCCCCTGAAACTGCTTATTGAATTCATCTGAGCATAAATTAGACACATTTATTAAAAACTTCTGCATTTATTTAGTCATTCTTTTGAACATTTCAGTTTGATTGGTGGAAAATTTCCAGCTGTTACATCAGCAGGTCAGAGGTCATGTTGATCTAAAACACATTTTAGTGAATATTTAAAAAACAAACTGGGAAGATGAAAGCTTCTTCACTCTGCATATGCAGGAAAACTTGGCTATTAGGCAAATATTATGGGATGCTGCCATTAAAACAGGAAAATTATTAAAAAATAACTGGAATAAACTGATTAAAGTAAAGTGTATTATTCTGTCGGTTTATGGCGACATATAATCCATTCAGAAATAATCGGACACCAAAATAATTCAGGTTCAAACGATGTATTCCTGCCTCTGTGGGGCGGAGAAAAACATCAACAAATCAACAAGAAAGAGCAGAGAGTCCGAGCGTTTCTCATTTTTGGTTTTAGCGCGTCATTTCAAACTGTCACAAAAAAAATACAAATTAAAAATGTATAAAGCTTTTCACCCCACATTTCATTTTTTAGATTACAGTCATTTAAAAAAGGAGGAAGAAGAAGTGAATAATTTATGACACAAGCTAATATAACATTGTTTCTAAACACTAGTGTCTATGAGGTATATCTGCAGTAGTTTGGTGAAGACGGGACGGTCTGCGCTCAGCGAGTCGGTTTAAAGCTTTCCAACCGAAAACAGGAAATATTTGATTTCATACGGCGTTCGCACTCAAACAGGAAGTAATGATGGGGATTAGTGAGGCAGTTAAATACTGAACATGCACGTTTTAAAATGTTTTTCAGACCAAGATTGTCACATTTCTATATTCACTTTGGAAAATCAATCACAGATGATATGAAACGTGTTAAATTATTGCAAAATACAGTTTTTTGCTTGAAATTTTTATATTAAACAGGAAAATGAGGTTCTGTAAAGAAAAACGTGAAATAAAAACTATAAAAGCAGTTAAGCAGGAACATAAAGGCTTATTTTACCTCAACATCTCAAGACAATTTGGAAACTTTGACATCTTTTAAAACTAACCAAACTAAACTCTGTAGTAACGTTTTCACAGGCCATAATGGCAGGTTTGAGAATGTGACCTTATTGGCTCATTAAGTCGGGCGACATTTTGAAAAGCCGGAGCGAAGTCATTAGTGCCGTAAAGGTTTTCTGTCTGCTGCACTTTACAGACTAACAGGTTCCTGAGCCGAATCGTTTCAACGCCCTGTTGCTGCGCAGCATGAAAACCGTTAG
>NW_015119454.1:0-3136 GCF_001443285.1 Poecilia latipinna
TAACCCTTGAAATGCAGAAAAATCCTGAAATGCTGGTCAAAGGTCACATCACCGCCATCCTTCCCCCATCACTTCAGAGGAGGTCAAACTTTTTGTATAATGGTGCAACAGCAACTTGCTTTGGAATGTGGGAAAAACCAAAGAACTGGTGATGGACTTCAGGAGGAAACGGCATGTGGACACCCTGTTCAACATCAAGAATACTACTGTAGAGATTGTCACGCACCTTATGTTCCTTAGGGTCCACATAGCAGACACTCTCACCTGGTCACTGCACACCAGCTTCCCTGTCAAAAGGGCACTTCCTGTGCAGACGCCTAAGAAAACACACCTCAGCCCAGAGAGAACAATCCATGACAGAGGATAGAGGGGACCTTAGCGATTCTTGTTGCCCTCGACAGGTAGCGTTGTTTTGCCAGATCCCCAGTGGGTGGCAGTGTGACCCCAACCATTTTACGCATGTGATATACATATGTATGAATGTGCTTTTGTGTGTGTGTGCGTGTGTAACTTTTTTTTTTAGAACAACCGATAAAGATTCAAGACACCCCCAATTTTTATGACTTTTATTTTATTTTATTTTATTTTATTTTGCATTTTGCATTTTGAACATCCTGGATGATAAGAGACTAACTTTGTGGGGACATAAGCCAAAGTGCAAAGCCAATCCGTTTGAAAGTCATTCTGAGGTCGCCAGAAGAACCGCCCTAATTCTGTCAGCGCTGTTCTGTGATTTGTCCAAATATTATAAGCGACATATATGTACCGTTGTCCTATTGGACAAAGAAGAGAGCGATCACGCCCGGAGGGTTGATGACGTCATGAAAGGACAAATTGATTTACCGCGAGGTCATCAAGTCTCTCCGAGCAGCCGGCTGCGGAAAAGCGGAGGCGCCATCTTGAGACACTGAAAGTAAGTTTATTTGTTATAAATCCTTTATATTAAATAGAACATCAGTACTTATTACGGGAAGAATAATAACTGTGTTTAGTGTATTCGAATTATGTGTGTGTATGTGTGAGAAGAGGGGGACTTAAAAGGGGACTATAACCTTGGTCAGCCCCATTGAGGTAGCTTAGCCTATCCTTTACAGTAGTTTAGTCTTGGCCTGAATGAGGAAAAGACAGGCCGGTATAAATTTGCAGACAAACCGACGTTATATCCATTTAAGTCAACATCCAAGTACGTATACGCTGCATTGTTAAGTACGATGTATATTTCATGTCCCAATGACTTTGTATCACTTGCTTTTGGTTGTCAGTGAAGGATTTCATTACTAGTTAGCATAAGCTAATGGTTTGCATTTTGATCTCTGTAGCGTAGCTCCGCCACCATGTACCCGACTTCTCTGACGCAGCTGGCAAGAGCCAACCCGTTCGGCGCCCCTCTGTTCAGCCTCCAGAAAGTGGAAGAACCCCAACAGAGCCTCAATGGACAACGGCCTCGCAGACTGGCAGCAGCTGCAACAGCAGACGGTAAACCGGGTCGTTAGCAGCAGAGCTAACTGTAGCCACGCTAGCTATAGATTTGCCCTGACAAGACGTAGTTTATTATGTAGTCTAATAATGGTCTCTTTATTTACTGATTATCTAATGCCCAACTTCTGTTTTACTAGCCTTAAAATAATTAAATGTTTAATTGTTGGAGCAATTTGCTATCGGGCCTCTTCTGTGGCCGGCTGCATGCCGAGGACAACGAAGGACAAATGACTGTAGGGGCTGCAAATTACTCGTATTTACTCGTAGTTTCAAGTACTGTAGCAGATGACAAGGGTACATGTACAGCATGTTGACCTCATGTCCCAAACACGTAATCAGGTGTATTGAATTCTACTTTGTTTCCCCTTTCTGAGCAGAAGTGCTCAATTTTTAATACCTCACCTTTGTTTCTTCAGAGGGAGACAGTTGTGAGTTCGGCTCTCAGAAGTATTTTATCCTGTGTGGTTTTGGTGGGATTCTGAGCTGTGGCACCACACACACAGCTGTTGTTCCCCTCGACCTGGTCAAATGCAGAATGCAGGTCTGTTGCAGTAGCTCGATCTATTTTTTTTTCTTTTTTCTTTTGAATGTAACTTCATCCCCGCCAGTCCTCCTCCTTTCTGTTAATAAGCATTAATCTGCATGGTGGAGGTTGTTTTTGTTTTAATTCCGATCACATTTTGTTGATGTGACAATATCACTGCATGATTCCATAAAACCCCGTGTTCCACTGCAGGGGTCAGTGGAGCCGACCCGTTTAGAAAGTGTAGGAATTTCCACAGTTTGTCACTGGCAAGTATGTTTTGAAAGTGGAGGTAATTACATATGTAAGGAATAAAAACAAACATACAATTTTCACATGGATAGGTAAAAGTTGGTATGGGACAGCACACTGGATTTCTTTCTGGTAAAAAGAGAGGCCAGATTGAGACTTTTAACTGCATGCCATGCAGGTGTTTTTTGTTGTTGATTTTTCTCGGTGAACTGCAATATCATTAAACAGTTAAACTCAATTATTTAAACATATTCCCCACACTGGCATATTTACTTATTCTTTAGTGATTCTCACTTGATGTTGAAACTCCAAACTTTGTCTCTCTTGTTTTTTATGCTTGTGGTGAGAGGCTTGTGCCTGGTGAGATGCAGGGTGTATCCTGGACACATCTCCAGTCCATCTCAGGCCAACACTGAGACCCAGGACACACAATAATGCATGCACATGTTCATGCCCAAGCATGCAATTTAGAGAGAACTGCTTAAAATTGATGAGAGAAAGAACTCAAGAATAAAAGGGAAAACATGGAAACGTGATGCAAAAAGAGCCTAGGCTGAGATTCAAGACCTTCTTGCTGCAAAGTTTCCCACAGAAAACCCAAGTCTGGGGTAGGGCAGTCCACCAGCAGTCTGCTGTGTTTTTGAGTTAAAAAAATGTTGACAGAAAATATGACGAGGTAATGTATCTGTTATGGATGACTAAAGATTCATAGGGAATAATTAGTGATTGTGTTAGTTTCCTAAATCCTACAGTTTTTAGTGCTGTGAATTGCACTACTGTGATTTGCTGATAGGTGATTTACCCAGTGTTTGCAAGAAATTCTCTGGACAAAAAAGGGCTGTGACATGGACTGGTGTGGCTCTTTGGTCTGGTCCCAGTACT
>NW_015119455.1:0-3136 GCF_001443285.1 Poecilia latipinna
CTGTTCCGGTGAACTGCTAGGTAACCACTCCCTTCTGTCACTCCCCTGCACCTTTCTGCAGCTCCCCTCTGCCTGTTAGTGAGGAGAACCACGTGGACTCAATCTTCAATCTCCTAGCAACCAAAGTCCAGCTACTTTAGTGTGACTGACCTGTCAGTCCTGGTTTGAGAGCATGAGATGCAAACAGCGCTGGAGCATTTGACTCAGAACTGTGTAAAAGTTTCAACAAGCTGTGAAAGACAACCGGTAAGGCTCAATGCTGCTGCTCACTATTGAATTGTTTGTTGTATTATTGGTGTTGTACTGTTTAGTCTTATTGAGGTCAAGTTAGTGGATTGAAAAGAAAAAGGAAATACACTTGGTGTTTATTGGTTAAAGTAGAAAGAAAAGGAAATGTCAGTTGGAATGACTGTGAGTGAATTTAACAAATTTTGATAAAAATGAAATGCCAATTTATGTATTGCTGTCGAATCAACAAAAAAAAATATATTTATTCTTTTAAAAAAAAAAAGTTATTTACTTTATTAATGTCAGAATGTAATACATGTCTTTCTGTTTCTTTTTGAGGTTTTTCACCTATTGAGATGAGCTATGTGGGCCATCATGTAAAAAATAAAGATGAGTCAACGAAATTAAAGTCTCTCTGAGTGGGATCAAGCTGAAAGTTCACAGTGGAAACGATCTTTTTCAAGTTGGGATCACACAGTTAATCAAACCAGAAAGAACTTGACAGTGAAAAACCGCAGTCTAAAGACTGGAGGGACATTAAGAGTTTGTTGGTTGGACCAAACGTGTCCACAAAGAGACAAATCAAGATTGTTCTTTTGCCCTGCTGCTTAAATCAAAATGGCTGACTCAGTAGTGTTGGAGCAGCTGAAGAGCGCTAGAACAACTGTGAAGCGTCAATTCTCCCGTTTGGCCAATAATGTACTACGAATGCACACAATGATGTCTGAGGAAGAGCTCAGGGACAGCTTTGCAAAACTCACAGCAGAAGCCAGTAAAGTTCTTGAAGCCAATGATGATGTTGCAGAACAATACACTGCTGAAAATTCAGATCCAGAGGTGTTAAGTGAACAACAAAAGGCTGATTTAGATAAAACAAGCAAAGAATGTGAGAAAAAGATGCAAGAGCTAAAAAACCTTATACAAAAGACATTGTGGGAAAATTTTGGGGAATACGAAGTGACACAAGCCATTATAACTGCAGAGTCACATGCAAATCATGTGGATACTGTAAACCCAAGTAAAAATGCAGATGCATATGGGTTCTTGATAGAACATCTGCAAAATCTAGTAAAGACGGCAAAGGCAGTGCATAAACATTGGAGGTGCTGGGCTCCTCATGCAGAGCAACATGAGTTTCAGAGTCGGGTCAGAGCTCTTGAGACCATACTCCCAAAATTAACATTAAGAAAAGCAGAATTTATTGAAGAGCAAAGCAGAGACGTGACCAAAAGGTTAAGCACTTCTATGAGTTTTCCTGTGGCACCAGCTATTAAATTAAAGCCTGCTGCTTTGCCAAAGTTTACTGGAGTTCGTAGAGAGTTTCATCAGTGGAGAAAAGATTGGGAAGCACTCCAGATGCAGGGAGAACCTACAGGATCAAAAGAGATTAAAAAATATCATCTTCTCGACAGTGTGGATGAGAAAATAGTGCGAGACCATCGTCTTACAACTTATACGACAGCTGAGGAGATATTTAGAGTTCTAGAGAATCGCTTTGGAAATAAAACAACTATTGCCCTTGAAATAGTGGAGGAGCTTCAAAAGGTTCCGCCAGTTAAAGGGAACCAGCCCAAGAAGATTGTCGAGCTAATTCAAACTGTAGAAAAAGCTCTGATAGATCTCAAAGAACTTGGGGCAACTGGTGCCATAAAGAACCCTCTTATAACAAAAGCAATAGAAAGTAAACTTCCAGACAGCCTGAAGAAGGAATGGCTTCTCCATATAGCCAACAAAGGAAATGAGGCTGAAGAAGACAAACGATTTGACTACCTCCTGAAATTTCTTCAAGGTCAAGAAGGAATTTATGAAAAGCTGGATCAATTGAAGGATGAGGAGTCAAAATCAAGGTCTGAACCACGTCAAGCCCGGACCAGAACTTCTATTCAGCCAACAGACATGTCTCAAGGGTGTGTGGTTTGTGGAGACGTGAAGCATAAGAAAAGGCTGTATTTCTGTAAAAAGTTTCGTATGCTCAAGTTGCCAGAGAGGAAGGAAGCTGTTAAAGAACTGGGAGCATGTAAAAAATGTCTGGAAATTCATAACGAGCATGAGAACTGTAAAACTGAGTTTCTGTGTAGAAGGCCAGACTGCAAGGAGCAACGCACTGCAGGACACCATTATTATCTCTGTCCAAGAACTGATGTGTCCAGAGAGCATTCAATCCAGAGGAGCAAAGACACTGCAGTGGGAGGGGACGTAGCAGGACGCTACACCCAAGCCCAAGAAGATTTCATTAAAGGCCTCCCTCCTGAACAGGCAGAAAAGTGTCGTCATGTCTTCTGTAATGCAGTGGCTAAAACTTCTGTGTCCAGTCAGCCCAACCTCCTGGCAAAGAATGGTTTGGTGGAGTGGCCTGTCATCATGATGCTATTAGAGGTCACAGCCAATGCAGGACAAAAGGTTGGGACTCTAATTGATCTAGCATCAGATACCAACTATATAACACATGCTGCAGCTGATCAATTAAGCCTGAGTAGTGAAGCCATAACCCTGGTTGTCCACGGTGTGGGAGGAATGAAAGTTCAAGTTACCACAAGAAGGTACCTCCTAAAGATCCGGGTCAAGACAGAAAAGGGAAACTTCAGGTCCCACCAACTCCTCTGCTATGGTTTGGACAACATTGCAGACATCCATCAACATGTAACTGAGAAAGCACTTCAAAAGTTCTTCCCAGACGTCCCCCTTAGTGAACTCGTGAGACCAAAGAAGATACAGCTGTTAAGTCATAAAGAAGGTCGGCTGGTTCCACAGAAGATACGTGCTGTTGGAGATCTTGTATTATGGGATGGACCATTGGGAAAGACAGTCGCAGGAACACACCCTGAGCTGTTTGAAGATGCTACATTCACAGCGCACCAATCTAGAACCCACTTCGCCAGATCAATGAGAACCGCTGCAGTGATGTATA
>NW_015119456.1:0-3132 GCF_001443285.1 Poecilia latipinna
GGCTTTTATCCTAAAGCCTAAAGCACATGACTTAGGGAGCTCCAATCGCTCTACTGCCACATACAAGATGATGGCGACATAACGTAGGACTCAGCGCTCAATGAGGCATCTACGTATTCATGTCTATGGTCAACATAACATCTTTTAACAAAAACACTGTGGACGACCAATGGAACGGCGGTGGACCCCCTCGGCGCCCCGACCACCGGGCTTAGCAAATTCTCTGGGGGAAACCCTGCACTTATTCTGGGTCTGTCACAACAATCCCAATAAGATAAATTCTACATCTGTTATGGTGGCTCTGATTTGCTTAGAGTTGATGGAAGGATTTTTGCTCCTTTTTTTACTTTTGGACCCTTATGGTGTTCAACCATGGCAACAAGCTGTTTCTTTTTTATTTAGCAGTTGATTAGTATCCTCAAAGCATCTCTCCCATCTAACAGAGTGGGTATCCCTAACTTAAGCCTCTCTCTGCCCAACTTTCTAACCAAACAATGAGGCAGAGAGAAGAGAAGTGGGAAAAACAAAGGAGACCGATTAGCAGCATTTGCTAACTACTGATGCTATCATTCAGGACAAGTTACTGTGAAATATCTTCTGTTCTACCCGTTTGTTTATTTTTAGCTGTTAGCTAAAGAAGCTAATGACAGCATCAGTAGCTGCATTTCCATTACAAACTTGATTGATATTCTGATAATGTGGAAAAAAATGCTATTTCACAAAATTGGTGTTTCCATTAAATAAGAAACACAATTAAAAATCACACATGAATAAGTTTGTTTGCGCCGAACCGTCATCCTACCGCTTCCTGTCGTCTTCTTCATCAGTAGTATCGGCCGGCGGTTTAATCATGTAAGTCCTGTTGTGAAAAAAGTGTTTCTATTGTAGTTTTTGTGAAATACAGAAAAGCAATTGATTTTCTGTATTTAACAGAAAATCAACTTTCTGTGAAAAGAAAGTTGATTTCTTTTTGCACTAGGAAATGTGCAAAAACATTTCCTAGTGCAAACGTTTTTGCACTAGGAAAACCACCACTTCCTAGTGCAAAAACATTTTAGAAAAAACACAATTTATTGAAAATTGATTGAATTTTAATTATTAATTCCACATTCTGCAATCTTAGTCAAATAATGTCTTCAGTCACAGGCTCCTTTCCTGCTCAATGATGATTTTTGAAGACACTGAGACAACTTTTAATTGAAATCAATAAAGCATTTTTGAACTAAACTGAAGAAAGCAGAGTTGGGATGTTAAAATGTAAAGAAACAAAACTAAATCAGGAATGTGAATTCCTGATTTGCCAGGCCGTTTTGATTAAGCAGCTTTGCTGTGTGCTGCAGGGCGACGGAGCTGGACGCGCTGGTGTTTGGCCACCTCTTCACCATCCTCACCACCAGACTCACCAGCACTGAGCTGGCAGAGCGGGTCAAGAGCTACAGCAACCTGCTGTCCTTCTGCAGGCGCATCGAGCAGACCTACTTCGAAGACGAAAAATACTGAACAAACACTGCTCTCTCTGCCGACTCGTCTTGTACATTCTGCGTCTCCTCTCATTCCTTGCGCCGTAGCAACTGCCACGCCAATGTCTGTGCTGCTCGCTTCTCCTCTTAGGTCCACGCTTGTACATTTGATTTTTTTTTTGAGTATTTCCAGTTACACACTTTAACCAGCAGGGTTACAGCTGTGCAACATGACCGAGTTACAGAGGGAAGAACTCCACTTGACCCCAGAGGTCAAATTAGGTCGAGTTTATTTTCTTCTCAGGCAGTTTTTGAGCTGCTGCTGTACAAAATCACAGAAACATACTGATGAAGAAGCTCCACATTGTTTTGCTTGGGTTGATGTGAAGTGCCTACATAAGACAGTCAGCTAAGTAGTTTTATCTTCGTTCCCAATAAAAGACGAGTGTGAACCTTGAATCTTGTTGGTTGAAGTTTTTCCTCATCGTTACAGAGAAGGAAACCTTACGGACTCCGTCTGTTTCTGAGCCTCTGGAAGCAGCTGCTACACTTGAATGTGTTCCTGCCTCCAGGCTGCATGAACCTCATTGGTAAAGTCCCATTGCTTCCAGCCGCCCCACAGTTCACCATCTTTCACATTTCCTGTGAGGTTACCGGTTTGACCTCCAAACCTCCAGGACATGATGAATGATGAGCCACACTGACCAAACGCAGCACAACTGGAGGTCAGCAGAAGCACATCAACCAGACTATCTCTCTTCGTAGAAGTAACCAACCACATAGCTGCAGTAACAGCTTTCAAAATACTTCCTTTTTCTGTTTTAATGTGACAAACACAGCATGCTGTTGTAAATGTTTCACATCTGCTTGAAACCTGGATAATTTATTGAGCTTCATTGAGGATCTCTGGCAAGACTTAGAAATTGCTCTGGGGAGGAAGAAATACCTTAATCCAATATGAAAAAAATCTGCCTAGATCTGCAAACATGGCAGAGTCATACTACTGTTGGACTTCATTCATTTTTGTCTCTGTGCTTCACCAGGTCCTTTAACCAATTTCAGGACCTGACCAGAATTCCTCAGTGTAAATTACCTTGATAGGTCTATTCAGGGGTCCTGAAGAGGAGGGTCTGTCGAATAGCTGAACTTCGGATTCAGGAAGAACAGTGTGGTTTTCGTCCTGGCCGTGTGGAACACTGGACCAGCTCTACACCCTCAACAGGGTCCTGGATATATAGAGTCTCTGGCTCGGACTCTCCAATGTCTATGCTGCCTTCACGATGTGTCGCTCTTACAAAGCTAGACAACTACCTAACACCTGAGTTGAAAATAATCCAGTCCTTGATAGTTTTCTTGTTTTATTTTGCAACTCTTTTCTGGTTTGTTTTTGTGAAAAAGTAAGAAAGCACAAAAGTATATCTTGACCACATACAAAATAATAAAAACAACTAGACTACAGCAAACAAATCACTCCCAATTATTACTAATTAGCCAACGGTGGCGCTTTGAATTTTGGTTGGGGAACATAGAACTTTTCTTATAAAATATTACCTAATACTGAAATAACAATTAATAAAATGAACTTACAGACAAATGGTGTCAAAGGGACAAACGTGTTTGAAGGACAGTTGACACCATGCGGACCAAATTAAATATGTGAATATTGTCCACT
>NW_015119457.1:0-3128 GCF_001443285.1 Poecilia latipinna
TTTCCCTGATGGGGACCAAGAAAATGTCCCCACAAGGAGCAATGGTCCCTACAACTCCACATTGTAGACAGAAACAGGTTCCCATAAGGATATGAAAACCTGGTACACACACACACGCACGCACGCACGCACGCACACACACACACACATTTTAAACTCTGTTGTAATGGTTTGGATTAAATAACAATTTGACTGATATTAGTACAGCACAAAAAAGAAAGCTTCCGTATTTTTAACTTTGGATAGTTTGCAGATATTTTGTCTTCGACAGCATTTGGTCAAGATCAAACATCAAAGCCAAAATGTACTTCTGTTGAATTTGGGATATTGTAATTCAATGATTGCATCCTATGCTGTCAAAGAATCTTTGAATAATAGGTTGAAATTTAAAGAGGCTTCACAAACAAGAAACTAGACCAGAACCAGTTGGTTTGAAGATGACCATATTCACCAGTAAAGACATCGTAGCCAGACAGTCAAATGATAAAAGGAAAGGGCTGCCTTCATTTTGTCACAGAGTGAGGATGGCTTAAAATCAGCTCTAGTGCTATAAAAACTGTCCATTTCAGATCTGTTCTGGTTTTACTTTTTTTTCTTTTAAATCGTCAAAGAGACTTAAATACACAACAAAATGCAGTTTATTAGACCAAAATCAATCTGGCAATATGTTAAACTAAATTGTAACCACATCTTTTGAAAAGTTAAGTTCATCTTCATAAGCCAGGCTTAGATTGGATTACCACCAGACCTGTAAAATCAAGAAATCAGTTCAAGAGAAATTGTCTTTTTTTTATTATTTTTGTTGTTTAGCATGAATTTGGTCAAAATATATCAAAAAGCAACACATCATGCCCTGATTTTCTAAATAAAAAAAATAAAAACCAGATTAGAAACAAAGTCATACCTCACTTTCCTCAGTTAAAGCCAGTGCTTATTATTCAACAGTAGGAGACAGACAGAACAAACATAGCAAACATGGGAAAGTTCCAAATTAATGTTGAAGCAAAGTGAAGCAAAGGACCTTCTAACATTTGCCAAAAAATAAAACAACCTTGATGATTCCCAAGAATTTTGGGAAAGTATTCTGTGGACCGAAAGTAGAGATTTTAAGCCGTTACATTGTTACATCTTCAGTAAAGCTAACAATTCATGCCAGAAAACAATATGCCAGTTCGACACTATGACGCTCACTGGAGATTGCCTGCACTGTGAAAAAAAACACACAAAAAAAACATAAAAATTTGAATTGAACAGAATTTGCACAGGAAGGCAACATCTTCAGACTGTCAGAATCAGCAGGTTTGTTATAATCCTCCCATCTATCTACCACATGTAAGCAATATTATTACTAATAACTTCAGAGAATCTCCTTGTTGTATCACCTCCTAGTTCTTTGATTCTGGTTCTGCTCTGGATCCCCAGAAATGGAACCGAACGTGGAGAAGCAGCATTCAGCTTCTATGCCCCACAAATCTGAAACAAACTTTGAAAAAACTGCTAAACTGTTTCAGCTGTTTTACCTAGAGTTGAACCATAATAAATGGAACATTGACCAACATATTCGATGCGTATTGACGATTTTAACGACGGCTCTTGACAAAATGTGATGTCTGTTTCTGGTTTCGCAATTGGTGACTGTATGATGTTTTGTTTTTATGTTATGTTTTTATGTCTTCATGATGTAAAGCCCTTTGAACTGCCTTGTTTATGAAATGTCCAACACAAATAAACTTGATTGATGGCTGAGGAAAAAAAAAAGACGCTCTATCCTTTTAAGGAGCCAAAGAAAATCCACCCACTGACAGATATAGAGAAGGTAACTCCACTGAAAAAAAACAAAGTGCACTTTTGACCTCTAGAGGTAAATTTTATAGCTTATTTTTGTGTCATTTTTTTTTAATGGAATAAAAAGAGTCCAAATGCATCATGTATGTTCAAAATAACAGACGTGGAAGTGAATGGGATTCTGAGTATCTGTCTCCCTCTGCTGGAGAAACCATGCATGTACATACAGAGGAAGGTATTCAGCGGTATGATTGGCCATTTAAGCCTCACATCTGTATGACTGCAGTCTACCATCAGGTCCTCACATGAAGGTTAGACATTTCCCTAAATATGTGCACCGAAGTGACTCCATTTATCACTTAGTGATTGCTGTTGTGATGGAGTGGAGGGCGGCCGAAGAGGTTTTTGTATGTTTGTGGGGTCATTAGCACGCATGGCAGCACCAGTGTTGGTTTTAAAGGTGAAGCGAGGCCTTTGGGTGACTCTAATGCTCGGGTATAAACCTAACAGACTGCGAGACGCTGTCTCAGTCGGCTCTGATTGGCTGGAGGCCGGAACCCATTGATGCAAAGAGGTCAGGGAGTCAGAGCTGATGAATGTTTTGTGATACTCAGGAGGGGTAAGAGCAGCGCGGTATGGTTCGAATTAGTGACAAATTAACCCCCTTACAAGTTGTTTTTACTGTTGTAGACATGGTTTTAAACACTCGAAGACAAACAAAGCTTTTAATCAAAAAGTTTATTTTTGTGAATTACGGGTAGCAGCCATCTTAGGTTTCTTCTTCCCTGCGTCCTTGATGCTGCCAAAGGGTTAAACGTTTGACTTCGGCGAGGATTTGTGATGACACTGATCTCTGTAAGATGGTTGGTACTTTTTATATATCATAGCTTCTGCCCCCCCCAACTTGGGTTTTTTTTTTTTTTTTTTTTTGTGAAGTCTGCATAAATCTGACACCAACAAATCTAAAGGATGTAAAAGAATGAATACTGAAAATGTTCAGGTTGCTCAAAGCGTAGAATGAAAATTTGGTTTGCAAACTTAAAAATGGGAGAAATAGCTTCACCAGATAACTTTCAATGAGAGCAACAGGTCAAATAACGCAACCAACTGTTTGGATAACCTGTTCAAGCTTTATTTTTATTTATTTAAGTATGATGAAACAATTCCAAATTTGTCGATGTGGTTGGGTTACAAATTTGCCCCAATGAGGATTATTTCTTTAGTCTTATTTTCATTTTATGTTTTACAATGTTAACACATAACATAATTAGTAGAATGCTGATTTTTTTTTTTTTTTTTTTTTTTTTTTTTTTCATATTTAAATTTTAAATACTCTACTTTTA
>NW_015119458.1:0-3127 GCF_001443285.1 Poecilia latipinna
TAAACCATGTTTTGTCTTTTGTTTTGCTTCCTTTTGTTCTACCTTTGGTAAAGCAATAAACCCTCAATGTTACAATGTTCAAGACTGAAAAGCACAGGAGCATGAAATCATTTATTAAATTATAAAGCTATATCGTGTTCATAAAATGACGGCAGTACATTTAATGGAGGCAAATAGAGATTGTTCTACTTTTAATTAATTATTTTTGTATGACTTTCCATCCAGTTTTGATAAATGAATGACATTTAAGGACTTGTGTCATTATTTCATATTTGGAACTCTATAAATTTTAAGTTACTTATGACAAAAGCTCATTTAGAGTCAGCCTACAAAGAAAGACTACTGCTGTTTTTATATAAATATTTAAATTCCTCAGATCTCAATGCATCTAACATTACAAAAGTTGTATTTTTTTCATTTTTCAATGAGTTTTTTTATTTATTTTTTTACTAAAGCAATAAAGGTTCTATCCTGGCGTTAAAAATTCCTGACAAAGTGAAATCTGATCATGAACAGATAAACCTTGCATAAAGATGGCCTTCACAAGTTAACATGTAGTAAAAATTTAACAAGACTTCATTTCTAGTATTATAAAGCATCTTTTCTTGCAACCATTTCTCGCTTTTTAAGCCATTTCATGTTCCCCAGTTCTCAATTTGTAATTTCAGTTCCTCTCATTGTTATGATTCATTTCATCTTGTGACATTTCTTTGGTTTCTCCTTCGTTGTATCTTTATTTCCTGGCTTGTTTGGGCTGGTTTAGAGGCTCCGCCATGATTCCTTTTGTTCTCATTTTGCTTCTCTTAGAAATTCGTCTATAAAGTACTGTGGTATTTTGTCTGGGAGTTTTTGTCTCTTTCTTGTCACTTTAAGAATTTTATTTAAAAAAAAAGGTTAATAAATTAAGCTGTTTAATAGATTTAAACATCAAAGGATGTATATTTACTTGGAAGCTTTAGAAAAAAGAACCCTTATCTGAATTGTTTATCATTCGAGGCTTTGTGTCAGCTCTTTTAATGAAAACTAAACAGAACGTTGAGTCGGTTCTGGACTTCTCAGCCACCTGCCGGCGTTGCAGATACATTTTTAGCGTTAAGCAAAGCTCATCTGTCCATCGTTTCGGCGTCTCGTGGCGAGGCTGGGGGGAGGGCCGACCCGTGTCTCATCACTGTCATCAACAAATTGAAATGAAGCGTGTCTTGGCTTTTGGGGAGGTGGCAGAAAAGATCAGGGCATTGCTCATTTTGCTTAGCAGATTAGTGGGGTGATGGGACAGGGTATTATGAAGAGTGATGAGCAGCGGGAGGAGGATCACCAAGATGTAAAGCGCTTCATCTTGTGCCTCACTGAGCAGTGAAGAGACGAGGGCCAAACAGGTGGCAAAAATCTCCATCAGACAGGCTGAGCATCTTCACTCAAGGGACTCGATTCAAAACCGGCTGGCCAAGCTCCCATCAGCTGCTTCTAACTGGACTGAATGTTGAGTCCTGGAAAAACATCACTTTTATTTGATGAGTCTTGCAAAAAGTCCAAACACCTTAAAAAGATCTCGTTCCTGAGCTGTTATTGTCTCATCAGTTTTAGAATACCAAAATAAAGTATTCTAAAAAAATAAAAAATAAAAAAAATAAAGGGTGGAGGTGCCCAATTGCAGTTTTTGGACAGATCCCCGATACCGAGCATGATTTTGATTCTGACAGATACCAATTACTTTTTTCTGTCTGAAATATAGCAAGAAAGTTGCCAAGTTGGCAACTTTTGCTGATTTCAAGTGTATCAGCAAAAGTTTTTCATCACTTGGCTGTGCATCCACACAAATTCGCCGTCTTCGGGGAATATTTTTAAAACCGGGTTCCAGAGTGGATGGATTTCAGAACACCAGTTTCTTGTTTCCGTGTGATTACTGCCTTTGTTTGGTCCTTGTTTTGTTTGTTTTGTAACGATAACATCGTGGCTCCATCTCTATCCCACATGCAACTCATTCTCACACATAAACATGGCGGCATTCCATATTTTTTGTGTGGTTCTCTGGCTGTGTTACAACGCCGCCAATTGGTCTGGCGTATCTACTACATCATTTTCAGTGTAGACGCACAATTTTTTTTTTCACCTAAATATACAAAACTGGCAGAGATTTACCCCAAAGGACTGCAAAAGGAGAAGCAAAACTTAAAACAGAGGCCTTGTTGATGGCTACATTTGATTTAAAGGAAAGGCAAGAGTGTTTGTTCAGTTTGGGAATTTTTAGCCGATAGTGTTCAGGCATGAATTCATAAAATGTGTTTATCACCAGCTTTCAAAATAATAAAGCATTAGAAAAGCTCTTGTACAACTCAGTAAGTCCAAATGAAGGGAGTATATGAAATATGTCTGGGCTCATTCCAAACATTTTGTGAGCCACACATCTAAGAAATAAGACTCTGCATTCTGAAGAACCAAAGCACTTACTGTTCGAGAATAACATAAAGATGGTATTGCTAATAAAAAAGGCACAGGAGTAAGCTTTTACTTTAAAAAAACACAGGGTTTAACAACTTAATTTGTCCCAATAATATGCTTAGCCACGCAACATATTAGATCATTTTCCACACTTTTACTGTTATTACCCCATCAAATTAATGTCTTATTGCATCATCAATAAATGCTCTTCTAGTCCGAATTGAGGTTAATAAAGCAGTTATGAAATCCGCTGAACATTGTTTCACAGACAACTTGGATTAGATGGGCTGTGATGTGGCAGAAATAAATCATAAAAAATCTAATTACAGATATTTTAATCTTAAAATTATCACTGTTTTGTGATTCAGCTTCAGAGTCAAACTATAAGGAAGACATTTAAATTTTAAGATTTAAAGTAAGTATCAACCATCATTTTATTTTCAGCAGGATAACCTAAAACAATCAACCAAATCAATTGAGCAACTTTGTTTATCCCAAAAACGGACAATTCAGTTCGCAGCTCTCTGGTCAACATAAACAAAGAGAGAGAGAGAGAGAGAGAGAGAGAAAAGAAAAGACACTTATGATATTCATAAGAGACCAAACCCCCCCCCCCCCAAAAAAAAAAAAAAAAGTTTTTTGGGGAAAAGAATTTAAAGCCGGGATGGGTGGAGGGGAAAAAAGGGAA
>NW_015119459.1:0-3112 GCF_001443285.1 Poecilia latipinna
CCCCGCCCTCTCGCCCCTCTCAGTCGTCCCCCCTCTCCCTTCCATCCTCCTGTTTTATGGCATGCTGTAAAGCTGCTGGCAGGCCGACAGCAGCAGTATCTTTTTATCCGGCTGCTAATTTAAGGAAGGGGATTAAGGTTGTGAATTACATTAATAGCGCTGGCTTTTTTTATGTGTGTGTGTTTGTTGATGATGACAAAGGGTTTAGTTTGAGGCATGTGAAACACATGGAACACTTAAGCAATGTTCTTGTTTTATGCCAGCTGTGCTTTTCTCACTTTATTTAAGGTTAAATAGCCTCACATAATTAATTACATGTAGTCAGAGCATTTGTAGCTATTTTTCATTCTGCGCACTGCGTTTTGACAAGACTTCTGTTGTGTAGGCCTTTTTACCTAATTCATGTTCTGTACTGAGTAATGTAGCTAATTAGATTACAGAATTACTGCTTCTAAAAAAAAGTGACAAAACACTTACTGTCTTCATGAGCTACTTTTGCATTAAAAATATTGCCTTGTCTTTGACATTCCTTGAGCAGTTTGCCATTATGGTCACAGCGCTGACTCCTGACTCTGAGTTGTCTTCTGATTCAGCATCTCGAGTTGCAGACTCGCATTATCCTTTCATTCATAACCTGTTACTTTTCAAAAACTAAACCAAAACCTGTAAATCAGCATGCAACACTCCAACCATGTGGCTTAAATAATTGAGATTTGATTGATCTAGTAGACGGCGACTATGATTAATATCCACCCATATATGAATCTGTTCATTTGTTTATGACTCTTAAATACATTTAATGTGAAATTTACATACTTTTTCACATGTGTTGATGCTTAAAGGTCCTTCCTTAGAGAGGATGTATGCTAACAAGACATATTAGCATCCTTAGTTGGAAATTTATGGACACTTAACAGTGGATATTAATCCTTGACATGGCTGTCTGGCATTTGATTCCCAAATCTGGGAACTTTACAGGAGGTCTTCTCTCTTTGCCCATTTCCATTTATTAAATAATACGACTAATCATTAGAATAATCGATCACTAAAATACTTGTTAGTTGCAGCCCTAGAGGAATGCAGAATTAAGTTTGAAGGAAGCCGTCAAAGACAGATAAAAAAAAACACACACAAAAAGCATAACATAGGCCTGATCATTTTCAACATTTCCTTACAATCAAAAAGCAGCTCTTTTTTTTTCCAACTGTGACTTAAACAGCAAAGCAATTAACTGAGCAGTTAATCTTTTTCCAAGAATAAATGCAGCACATTTGGCCAGAACACCAAGGATTATTTCTCTCGAAATAACTCCATTTTGAGCCGAGTGTCTCTGGAGCTTGGTCACACACACACACCGCCCTTTTCCTACGCCCGGGCAAGCACTTTACAAACAAACGTAAGCACTTTTATTGATAGGGTAATCCCAGACTGATTAATGGCCCAATAATCAGCCGCAACCTGCAATAAATCAGCCGGCTGATCAATACTGCTGGTTCTCTGCAGCCGTGGCTGGATCATTACCATGTCACTGTATATCTACCATTAGCCCAGGAAGGCTGAGTGCTAAAGGGAGGAATAGGAGTTGGAGGAAGAAAAAGTGCTTCCTCTCTAATGTGTTGAAAATGGGATTGATAGAGAGGTCATTTTTTGATTTAATTTGTCTGCCTGGTCGCCTTCCTCCCTCCTTCTTCCCTCAGCCTGATTAATGACTGTACTGTACAGCCAGTGATAAAGATGAAGAGGGTGGAGCAGGATGTTAAATTATGATAATGACATACAATTAATGACACTGGAGGACATTATTCTCCAGCGTTCAGCCGCCAGTGACGTCGGTAACCTACAGGAACATTACGGAGTTGAAAGTGCATGCAGGAAATCTTTTTTTATTTTTTTTGTTATTTAAACTATAAACATATCATGAAAACAATACTCTGATCCAAAGCCAAAAATTAATCTGATACTGACTGACAAATTTAACTTACTCAAATTCAGAAAAAACATTATTTTGTAAAATGCCAGTGAGAAACCTTAAAGGATTTAAAGACAGGTGAACTATGGATACCTCTGGTTTTTAGCTCATGGTTCAATGCATTAATAAATATAAACAAATAACTAATGCTTGGTTACTTATCAGCTATTTCATGCAGATTGAGCAGAAGAAGTTAGGTGGCACCTTAAAGAGTTCAAATATTTTGAAAGATTTATGGAAAATATATTCTACCTCACATTGCAGAATATACTAACTCCAACCTTTTTGACTTTCGACACTGTACTGGCTTCTTGTAGTTCACCACAAACCAAACACCTTTTTAAAAAAAATGCAACCTGAAAACAGGAAACGATGCTCTTCTTGCATTGCTTTGGTGTGGAGTGTTTCAGATTTGAAATCTGCTTTGCATAAAACAATAAAAAGACACGAGAGCATCTTATCCTGTACGCTAGTGAAGATCATCTCACCTGCTGTGACAACACATTTCCTCTTTTAGTAGATGTACACATTTTGTTACGTCTCTACAGAGCAACTTTCTCTATAGGTGAACCAACAAACAGTAAATTACAATCCATAAATGACTTTGTTTAATTTTTAAAGACTTTGTCTAAATAAAAGAACCTCTTCAGTTTGCTTCTTTTTCAAATTTTCCACATCTATGAGTGGTAGTTGCTTTTTGTTGCTTACTGGCGTTTCAAAATGCTGAAAAGTGTTTTAATAGGAGCGACGCCACCAGATTCACCAGAATCTATTGCACTGATCATCTGTGGATGTTAAAGCTGGCAGTTTTTATAAATGAAATTCCAAGCACCACTCGTTGTTTTAGTTCAAAACGGCACGCTACTCCTTGTGTTGCAATCATCAGCTGTGATGAAATCAATTTTTGTCTTCCGAAATCACTTTGTCCACCGTCTTTGTATTTTATTCTCTGTGAAGACCTCAGAGGTTTGCATCATAATGCAAAGGACACAATGTCTTATTGGGAGATTTATTTTAAGTCTGGGTTTGATACTTTGAAATGACATAAGTTTTCTTTCTATTAATGACATTGAAAGAACTGTGTTCATGTCCAGCTCTGGTTTTAAAGCAGGACTAGAAATGTTTTAAAGCAGTAGTATCCAA
>NW_015119460.1:0-3100 GCF_001443285.1 Poecilia latipinna
CATTTGTCACGCCCAGCTCAAAGGCGAGGACAAAAAGGGAGACAGACGAGCGGATCTATAGAAACAATTTATTTGATGACAAAAATAAGCTCTGGGAGATCAGGACAGCCAGTCAGAGAGAAGTGTGGGCTAATGCTGCTCGTTCCAGCCTGGTCCGGAGGGCAATCAAGCAGACCAGTGACTGACTAGACGTCAGTATTTATCATCTGCCATTAACAGCCCATCTACCTGCTTCCTGAAAGAAACAAGAAAAAAACACGTAGAGGACTAGAGACACCTACTGGACAGGAGGAATCGTCACACTCTCCCCCGTAAAAATGGAGTCCCAACAGGAACTCCAAAAAGACACAGCGATTTAGCCTAGCAACTAGCTGATAATTACAATACTAATGAACTATGCAGTCTTACCACAATCACCCATTCAATCCCCACCTCGATAGCTCAGCCACCCTAGCCACTGGAAGCCTATAAGAAACTTGGAGAGAAGGGGACTGAACATTCAATACATAGTACATTAAATCTAAGCACATGGTGCCCTGGATAAAGCATCTGCCACAATATTATCCGAGCCCTAATATGACGGATATCCAGGCAAAAGGGCTGCAAAAACAACATCCATCGCATCAATCTGCAATTTGGACACTGCAATGAATGCAAAAATCTTAGGGGGTTGTGATCAGTATAGACCACCAGAGGAACACTGCCAGAATCCAGATATATTTCAAAATGCTGTAAAGCCCAAATTAGTGCCAATGTCTCTTTCTCAATGACAGAATAGTTCATCTG
The DNA here is from genome assembly GCF_001443285.1 of Poecilia latipinna. Lineage (NCBI taxonomy): Eukaryota > Metazoa > Chordata > Actinopteri > Cyprinodontiformes > Poeciliidae > Poecilia > Poecilia latipinna. The sequence continues at coordinate 787 of NW_015119460.1, forward strand.
AAAATGGTTGAATTTTTTAGAGAAGAAACTCACAGGTTGATCAATTCCATCATCATCTTGCTGAAATAAGACAGCACCTGCACCTACATCACTTGCATCCACATGCAGGTCAAAAGGATGATCCAATCGTGGAGCTGCAAGAACAGAGGACAGATTTGATATCAAAAGCTTTCTGACAGGAAGCTGACTAGGTGTACTTCACTTTATCCTTCAGCAAATCTGTCAATGGAGAAACCACCGTAGAAAAGTTCTTACAAAAACTGCGGTAGTACCCCACGAGACCCTGGAACCGCTGGAGTTCTTTTTTTGTTGTTGGTACGGGATACTGCAAGATTGCAGTTACTTTGGCTTCCACTGGACGCACCATCCCTCGCCCCACCACCTTACCCAGATAGGTAACCACCTTACCCAGATAGGTAACAGTAGCCTTAGTAAACTCACACTTGGACACGTTAATGGTCAGGTGCTTCACCCAGTCGTTCAAACAGTTTACGTATGTGAGCCAGATGTTCCTTCCATGTATCACTAAAGACCACCACATCATCCAAATATACAGCACACCCTTCCAACCCAGACACAACCATGTTCATGAGACGCTGAAAGGTTGCAGGTGCATTTCGCAATCCAAAACTCATTACAGAGTAAGAAAACAGACCAAAGGAAGTTATAAAGGCAGAAACCTCTCTAGCTCTCTCAGACAATGGAACTTGCCAGTAACCCTTCAATAAATCAAATTTGCTGACAAACTGAGCTGAACCCACCGTCTTCCATGCGTGGCATGTGATAAGCATCAGATTTTGTAACCATGTTCACTTTCTGGTAATGTGTACAAAATCTAAAACTTTTGTCAGCCTTCTCCACCAACAAACAAGGTGATGCCCAGCTAGATGCAGAGGGTTCAGCAATACCATTATCAAGCATGTACCGAATCTCCCCCTCCATTACTTTCCACTTCTCTTCAGATATCCTGTAAAAGCGCTGGCGAATCGGCTGTGCCTCACCGACATCGGTATCATGTTGAATTAAGTGAGTTCGACTGGGCACATCACCAAACAAACAATGGTATTCATTAAATATAGCAGTCAACTCAGTGCCCACCTCCTGAGACAAATGTGCAAATAAAGAATCCAAATTCCTCAGTGCATCAGAATTTTTCAGCCTGCCAGTCAACAAACTCTCATTAGGTGGAATCACACCATCATTTTCAAGTGCAGATAAAAAACCCAAACCACTCACTGTAGTAGGTACAGAGACAGTCTTATCAACCTGCACCTCTTTATCTCTAATAACAGATTCCTGTGACTCCCGAGTGTAATATGGTTTTAACAAATTCGCATGGCAAAGCTGTGTTGACTTCCTACGCCTCAGAGTTGACAGCAGATAGTTTTGATCCGACAGCTTACGCAGGACTGTAAATGGGCCTGTAAATTTAGCCTGAAAGGGGGAGCTGACAATTGGCAATAATGCAAGTACCTGATCACCAGGACTAAAACACCGATGTTCCACCTTACGGTCATAGATGCGCTTCATCTTCTCCTGAGAAGAGGTCAACTTCTCCCTAGCCATTTCCACCCCCACATACAAACGATGTCTAAACCCATTGACATAGTCAATTAACTTACTCAGAGGTTCTGAAGGACTCACAGCATCATGTAACAGTTTAAGTGGCCCACGCACTGCATGTCCAAAAACAAGCTCGTTTGGACTATAACCAGTGCTCTCTTGCCCCACCTCACGAGCAGCTAACAGAAGCCATGGTAAGCCATCTTCCCAATCCTGATTTAACTCCACACAGTAAGTACGCAACAAGGACTTGAGGGTCTGATGGAACCTCTCCAGAGCACCTTGACTCTGAGCATGATATGCAGAAGCCTGATTATGTTTGACCTGTAAAAGTTTCAAAACTTGAGCAAACAAATGAGAAGAAAAATTTGAACCTTGATCAGACTGGATAACTTTTGGAATACCAAAAATAGAAATGAACTGGGTCAGAGCCTTCACCACAGACCTAGCAGTAATGGTCCGTAGTGGATATGCAGCTGGATATCTTGTTGTCTGACACATTACCGTCAACAAATAATTACTCCCAGCCTTAGAACGAGGTAAAGGACCAACACAATCAATAATGAGGTGTTCAAAGGGTTGCATAACCACCGGAATTGGATACAAGGGAACCGGCTTGATGCTCTGGTTTGGCTTCCCTGCCATCTGACATGTATGGCAGGTTTTGATATACTCTGACACGTCCCTTTTTAACCGAGGCCAAAAAAAATAACGCAGGATATAATTATAAGTCTTGTGGACCCCCAAATGT
>NW_015119461.1:0-3098 GCF_001443285.1 Poecilia latipinna
CTGTGAGGAACCGACCACTGCTCCACCGTGAAGCCAGGAGGAAACTTCCAGGGTTTATCGATGTTTCACTGATCCACTTTCTGTGTCCTGTTGAATAAAATAATAGTAAAATATGCTCACAGAGGACGAAGACGCAGAACAAGATGCGGCCGGCCATCATGCTGCAGCTCTGATGTTTCCTGTTTCTTCTATCGAAGCTCCTCTCTAACTGAAGGAGGTCCTTCCTCAGATGTGCTCATGTAACTCCTCTTCTTTTCTCCTCCCAGTTTTAAAGTTCCTGCCTTAAATGTGACCCTTGACCCCTCATCTCTAGGTTTAGCTGCAGTCTCATGCCTTCACGCCTTTGCAAAGTTGGCAAAATCTGAAATGTCAGAGACGACCAGCTCTTCCAAAGCGACTGGACTTTCTTGGTTGTAGTTCTGCTCCACTTTCTTCTTCTGGTGGGAGGAGAGCATCCCCACCTGAGACCCAACCGGTTCAGGTGGATTCTTTCCATGCTGAGGAGCAGAACCAGCAGCTCTGCAGCAAAAGCTCATTACAGTTACAGAAACTCAAAATGTCATTAATCAGTGAGCAGCCAGAGCTCGGGTCAGTTGGAGAATAGATCAGCAGGTAAACAGTCTGGATGATCCAGTTGGGACGAGCCTTCTGCTCTAACATGTTGGCCAGAGAAGGTCCTGGTCCAGCCGGTGACTCCAAGGTTCTGTGGGTCTGAAGTTGGTCGGTGAATGTGAGAGCCTGACCCAAGTACAACCAAGGAGGCATCAACAGAACCGAGCGACCCGCACCAACAAGGACATGATCTGACAAACCCAACAGGAACAGAAACAACAGCAGGAGGTCTTCATCTTATTCCACATTTTATTCATCCTCATCTTCTGAATCATCATTTCAGCCTCGCTGTTCCACAACTCAGCTGTCAAACTCCTCCAGGATCGGCGTCCTGCAGGCTTTAGACGAGTCCTTCCTTTAAATCGCTCCTGAAGCACATATTCAGCAGACTCTGAGAGTCATGAGAAGGAAATTCAGTCCTTTGATTCAGGGATGTTGGCCTGGGGAAACATCAAACCGTCCCAGGATGGGGCTGGAGTTCGACTCCCTGCTGTGAAACTCGGTGAAGACTGAGGAGATGAGGAGCTTCACAGGGCCAAGAGGGCTGGAACAGTTTCATTTAAGGTTTGAACAATTCTGCTTTGAAAGGTCAGAGATTTCAGATTTATTCGTGTCCCAAATTGGGCAACTGATGTTACAGCAAGTATAAAAACTGAAAGACAAAGTATCAAAGATTAAAAAATAAAAAACAAAACCTACCAATGCAAATCAGTACATAATGAATGTAAAACATCTCAGCAGTAGGACATGGTTCTCTTATGTTCATGAAGAAATTACAACTGATAATCAAATTTTCTGAAAGAGGAAAGAAAAGTTTTTTAAAGCAGTTTGCTGACATAATTACTGGAAATGAGAACCGGTTTGTGCTTCTCATTGTACTGATTGTGCAGTTTATTTGAAGGAAGTAAAACGCCTAAACTTTAGTTCCTGCTTTTTAAGTCTTGCTAAAAAAAAAACATTTCAGTGGAAGTTGTTTCTGCAACAGTTTGCAGAAAAGTCTGTTGCAGAAACAGTTTTTTTTTTCTGTTTCTGAAAACAGAAACTTCTCTCTGTGGAGACACACAGAGACAGATCTGTCTCTGTATCTCTACAGAGACACAGAGACAGATCTGTCTCTGTGTGTCTGTAGAGATACAGAGACAGATCTGTCTCTGCCCTGCAGGTGGAGTGGAGCCGTTCCTGACCTCCCTGATTTACACCACATGCAGCTCCGCTCCGCTGCAAACCGCAGAGGTGCTCTAAGAAACAACTCCAAGTTGTTGATGAGCAAGAGGCCTCTGTTCAACACCCAGGATGTTGATAAACTTCTACCAAGGATTGAAGAAGTAAAAGTGTAAATTCATCAGTTGGGGGTGAATATCGGGGTCAGTGCAGGTTGTGGAAATGAAACCATCCAACCAATGACTCAAAATAACAGTCAGTCCAATAAAAAGTAGTTCCCCTCCTCAAACAGAAGCTGAAAAATAAATTGTATTTTTTACATATGACTATATGTCTACCATGTTGATCAGAGGTCCCCAGTTCTGAGGGCCCATTTCCTGCACTTTGTAGGAGTTTTCCTGCTGCTGAATGAATGAGCTATTAACAGAAATAACAAGAAGGAGAAAAGGTGATGAACCTGCCATTATCATGAGATTTACAAAGAGGAAACATAAGTTAGCTTTGCTAAAACAAGGCAGATTGTTGAATGGATCCTTTTATTTACAGGCTTCAGCAGCAACTGGAGGTCAGCTAAGGACATAACGCAATAATTACTAACGGAGAATTAACAGAAAACCCAAATACAGGAGTTTAAATTCACACCTCAGATTAATCCCTTGTCTAAATCCAGTAACAATCTGCCACCAAATCTGCTAAACATAAGATCACTATCAGCTGAAGGTTTATTAGTTAATGACTTCATCACTGAGCGTAACATTATGATGTTTCTGACTGAATGGATGTCAGTAATGATCTGTACTGACTGAACCAGTACAGATCATTTCAAATCAGTGGATTTCACTGAACCCAGATAGCGATTCAGAGAGAGGAGGATCCGACCTCCAGCTTCCATCCACTGCACTAAAACATCTCAGCCTGAAACACAAACAGAAATAAAAACAACAGAAAAAATGAAAACCAGCAACAAATGAGGTTTATTCACAAAAATTAAAACATTTGATTACAGAATAAAGTGCAAAAATAATCTGACAGAGAAAAAAATGCACATTCAAATTAGCATGTCAACTTAAAAAGTAATTTCAAAATAAAAGATATGGAAAAAAAATGCTACCACAAGGTGGCAGTAAAGCTAAAGCGGAAAAAGCCGACTATTGGTCGTAGAAAAGGGATGGATGGATATTATTTTTATAAATTGATTTGAATTGAAAATGTGGGAGATTTGTTCAAATTAAGTTCTTTTAAAATATTTTTATTTAATATTTGTTTTTAAAAATATTTCTCTCTCTTTGTATTATGAATAATTATGAGATCCTCTTTTTAAATGA
>NW_015119462.1:0-3096 GCF_001443285.1 Poecilia latipinna
GAAAGAAAAGAGGCCTTCTAATGGACTAGCAACATCTTGGACAAGATTCCTGTGATAATCATCTGGGTTCTCCACTTTATGAACTGCTGACATTCAGACTGTCGTGATGTTATGTTGTTGAAGACCGAATTTGATTTGCAGGAGAATGGTGAAATACATCATATCAATGACTAGGAGGAACATGAAACCAGCATGAAGATTATACTAAATTTGTTGACAATCTAATGTTTGACAGTGAATCATCGGACCAAATCTTGAGCAGATATCCCGAGGCTCCAGAAGACATCAAAGTGCTCTTAAACCAGTTTAGAAATTAAATCTCACCAGCAAGTCTATGATCAGCAAAGATCATAGACTTGCTAAGATCTTTCTATAATCCATTATTTCAGTGGATTTTTCCATTGAAATAAAGGAAGAATTCTATATAGTAGATACACCATCTGTAACAACACTCCTCTCAGAAGCAAAAAATTATCATCCTTACCTTTTCCTCTCCTCAACAGTGGCATTCCTGCCTATATATTATAATGCAGTTCTACTAATTGGATTAGCTTGTATCAACAAGTCCTCTGCCGTAGACTAATGCCCAATTCATACTGTTCTAATAGCTATTACACCTGAAAGCGATGCATGGACAAAAAAATAAATAAAAATCCACGATTCATCTTTAATGCTTTATACTTCTGTTTTGAATATTAAAACATAGCGACACAAGTCAAGCTGGCACAGATTGGATTAGACCATAAGTGACTGACAACACTGTCTCATGCTGGCAGCAGTGGGAAGCAGAGTATCAAAGCCAAAGGCATTTAGTGTGACCTCACAGGCATCTGATGTTTGAAGAAAATATCAGTTCCCTGTAGACAGGCTGGACAAATTACTGCATAAAAATCTGGAAACTTTAACTCATTCAAAATGTCTTCTTTGTTTGTCATAGAAACTATTATGTTGACGACGGTAGCAGTACTTCATTGTTTTAATCTGGAAACACATCAGCATTTACGTGCTAAACACTTACGCTTCATAACTTCTATGTTTCCTTTTAATAAGCTGGAAATCAAAATCCGGACCAAAACCCTCTTAATGGAGTCACTAGTCAGGATTTTTGACTATTTTGTGGATTATTTGTCTAATTTTTTTCTCAACCATTTATGATAGGACCACTGCTTTACCTGAGTGCTATGATTTGGGCACCAAGAGCTTTATCAGGAGTCAGCATAAAAGCAAGACAAGGCAGCTTTATTTATACATAGCACATTTCAGCCAAAGGCAAATCCAAGTGCTAGTACATAAAGATAAAAACAACACACAATGTACACAGTTACACACCAAACCAATAAGATAATAACTTAAAAATCAGAGTTAAGATTGGGCAGAAGCAAATAGAAAGGTTTTAAAAATAACTTAAGACGGGAACCTTGCTGCAGTCAACTGGAAGCTTATTCTAGATTTTTGTTTAAAACTAGTCCTGTAACTAAAAGCTGCTTTATATGAACATTCCTAATATTGCATCCAAGCTGCCTGATGTGATGTTCCTGCTGTTGATGTTGCCATGTCTCTGATTCAATAATTTGTGTAGCGCTAAATTAAGTGTTCAGAGATACCTAAACTGATGTAATGAAAGATTTTTGGCGATAGTGCAGAGTAACTTGGCAAAAAGCAGATTAATGAGTGAGCAGTTTTGACAATATTTATTTTTCAACATTGTGTCTGTTTGCTGAGCTAAAATCACTGTCTTCCAGTAATCCTTTCATTTCCTCCTCAGCCACTGAATCCATCAGATTGTTTCTTTAGTCTCTGAGTAAAGAGACTAAAACAACAGAGAGAAGCAATCAGAGCAGGGGGAGTATTACTGTTTTCTTTACTGTCTTCCTCTTATTTGCTCAAAATGTTCTCTGTCTTGTCTTTGCTGTGGCTATGAAGAGGCAAACAAAACAACCTTCACAACAATGACAACAGTGTTTGAGCAGGTTGGACTCACTTTGTTCAGTAACTCATGTTGTATCATCACTGTGTGCATAAGAGTCAGCTCTCCACCTTCTCTCCAATTACCTGTTTGAGTCTGCTTTGTGTTTTCCTACCAGCATTGAATGCATCGCCTTTCCAACCCTCAGCAGCTCTGCTCTTTGCCTGCGCCTGTACCTGGCTGTATTTAACTAACCTGTTCTCTATATAGCCCTGTGATGGACTGTCCACCTGGTCAGGGTGTCTGACCGCTGAAGGAACCAGCCCCACCACAAGCCTGCAAGGAAAATCAGGTATAGAAATTATTTGATTTGCTCTCTACTCCAGCTTCTGAGGTTTCGTCCAGTTTCAGCAGGATGCTGACTTGCTGTTGATTGGGAAAACCTACTTTGATTTTCCTTTCTATCGTCATCAAATGTTTCTTTGTTTTCCAGGCAAATTTCTAGAAATTTCTCATCTCTGAGATTCATTGACGGATTTTCCATTGGTGTTATCTCGGCCTTTCAGCTAAGTGATGGACAGTAATACTGTACTTAAGTATGTTTTTTGAGTACCTTTTTTTACTTGAGTATTTATTTTTGGGCTACTTATGCTAGTTAGCATTGTCACCAGTGACAGCAGGTGAACGGTTGTCATGGAATGGTAAGTTGTTTCTCTGCCATTAGCACATTTAGCAGCATTGATTAGCAGCACTAAGCCCCTCCTCCTGGCTCTGATTGGTTGTTTTTGGTCAGGCCCAATAGTAGCTGTCTGATATTATATCGTCACAACATGGTGACAGTTTTAACAAATATGGAAAAAAAACATATTTTGTAAAAGTTACATACTGCAGCTTTAAGAAGTGTGTGTGAATGAGAGAGACACATGGAGTGCACAGAGTGATTTGTGACAGGACGGTTGTAAAAGTGAAGTACATAGTAAGACTGAAAAAGGATGTTGAATATTGTCACCTTCCTTAAAATAATGGACTACCTCAATTTTTGCCAAAAGGGATTTTTTTTTTTTTTTTTTTGCCCATATCTTCTTTTGGCAAAAATTAACATGATGATTCTTTTTTTTTTTTTTTTTTTTTTTTTTTTTTTTTTTAACACTTTTTTTTTTTAAAATTTTTTTTTTCTTTTTTTTTGGTGA
>NW_015119463.1:0-3095 GCF_001443285.1 Poecilia latipinna
ATATATTTTTTAATTTCATTTTATTGTCGTTTGGGGGCGGGGGGAGGGGTGTATGTTTGACTTCACACCTGTGCGGCATGCGTAATGTGACCTTCAAGAGATGAAATGTCACTCTGGCGCGTTGTCACAGAGAAGAAAGTAAAACGAAGTCTCAAAGCACAGTTTAAACTCTCGCATTGTTTTTTTTTTGTTTGTTTGTTTTTTTCTGATGTCACGCTCACCTCGTTCGGAGTTGTAGCTCCGTTGTTCACAGACGCGCTCCGGCTGTGCGCGTTCCACGAGTTGTCCGCGTTCTTCGCCTCGTTGTTCCTCGGCGTGCTGCTCGGGCTGCACGGCTTCAGAAACATAAAGTCACTTTTGGCTGATTCGGGGGTCAGACAGGCTTTATAACAATATGACTGAGAAAAACTGCTATTTCCATTCACCTCCATGCAGTTCGTAGGTACTTTGGACGCGGATGAAATCTGCAAGTTGAGGTTGGATTTTTTGAACACCTCCGGGGGCGGCTCTGGCTGAAACCCCCCGCAGCAGCAGCAGGCTAAGGGGGGCAGGTTGTAACCGCTGTGGGTCTCCCGGTCCTTGTAGCACTTAACGGCAGCCAGCACTATGATAGCCACCAGGAATATTAACGATATTGTGCTGAGTGACACGATGAGATACAAGGCGAGGTTTGAGGGGGGTTTCGGGCTGAGAGTTAGATCTCCGAAATCTGACAGCGACTCAGGCACGCTGTCTACAACTGTGAGGACAATAGAGGCTGTGGCGGAGAGCGGCGGCTGCCCGTTGTCCTTGATTAATATTACCAACCTTTGTCTTGTTGCGTCTTTCTCAACTAATCGGCGAATGGTCCTGATTTCGCCTGTATATAGAGCCACGCTGAACAAGCCCGGGTCAGTCGCCTGAATAACCTGGTAAGACAGCCGGGAGTTTTGCCCCGCGTCTGCGTCTAACGCCGTGATTTTGGTAACCAAATACCCCGCGTCCACAGAGCGCGGAACCACCTCCGTGGCAACGGAGCCGTTCTTGGGCAGCGGGGATACAATGACAGGCGCGTTGTCATTCTGGTCCAGAACAAACACGTTGACCGTGACATTGCTGGCGAGAGGGGGGAAACCGGCGTCCTGTGCCTGCACCAGAATCTGAAAGTTTCTAAGTTGCTCGTAATCGAAAGAGCGCAGTGCGTATATGTTGCCGTTGTCGGAGTTGATGGAGACATAAGTGGACACGGGCATGCCCTGAATTTGACCCTCCAGAATAGAATAAGACAGATATGCGTTCTGATTAGAATCTGGGTCGAACGCAGAGACAGAGCAAATGGAAGCGCCCGGGGCGTTATTCTCGGTCACATAAACTGTGTATGAAGGTTGAGAGAACCGCGGGGGGTTGTCGTTTATGTCAGACACTTGAACCAGAATTGTTCTCCTGGTGGAGAGTGAAGGGGAGCCCAAGTCTCTGGCCGTAAGTGTGATGTTGAACTCGGACACAGTCTCTCTGTCCAGCGGCTCGCTTGTCACCAGCGTGTAATAGTTCTTAAAAGATGAATGGAGCTGAAAGGGGACATTATTCGGAATCTGACAGTCCACGTTTCCGTTCTCTCCCGAATCTCGGTCCATGACGCTGATCACAGCTATCACTGTGCCAGGCGACGCGTCCTCCTGGACAGGTGTGGACACTGACGTGAGGATAACTTCGGGAGCGTTGTCATTCACATCCAGGATGTCCACCAGCACCTTACTGTGTACTGCCACAGCCGACGGTCCTCTGTCTTTTGCTTGAACGTACAGTTCATACACACTGGCTTTCTCGTAGTCCACAACGCCCTTCACACGTATCTCCCCCATGTAGGGGTCCACGCTGAACAATTCGCGCACCTTAAGAGGTGCGTGCCCGCTAAACGCGTATGTAACTTCCCCATTTGAGCCTTCGTCCAAGTCTGTGGCGTTTAACTTCAGCACCAGCGTTCCCCTGGGTGCGTTTTCCACCAAGCTCGCCCTGTAAACTGAGCGATCAAAGACGGGCACGTTGTCGTTGGCATCTAACACTGTGACAGTTATTAGCGCTGTCCCAGAGCGTTCCGGTGAGCCTCCGTCAAAAGCAGTAAGAACCATTTCGTGCCTTTTTTGCTGCTCCCTGTCGAGCGGAGTGTCCAGCACCAGCTCAGCAAACTTGCTGCCATCATTGCGCGTCTGGATGTTGAGCACGAAGTGCTGGTTTGCGCTCAGCTGGTAGGAGCGCAAAGAGTTGGTGCCCACGTCCTGGTCCTGTGCGCTCTCTAAAGGGAAGCGTGAGCCGGGCGCAGCAGACTCTGTGATGTCGAGATTGAACTCAGTCCACGGGAAGCTGGGGGAGTTGTCGTTGACGTCTAAAATCTCCACTTCCACTCTGTACAGTTCTAACGGGTTTTCGATGACAACTTGTAGGTGTAGAAAACAGCTCGGGCTTCTTTCACACAGCTCCTCTCTGTCTATCTTTTCGTTAACAAAGAGGATCCCGTTCTCCAAGTTCACTTCTAAATACTGTTTCTTTGCGCCGGAGACGATGCGAAACCTTCGCGCTGAAAGCTTGGCCACATCCAGACCCAGGTCTTCTGCGATGTTGCCCACAAATGCTCCGTGATCCAGCTCCTCGGGGATGGAGTACCGAATCTGCGCAAGTACCAGGTCCACCACGCACGCACACAGCAGTAGACATATGACCAGACCAGTCACCGGAACCCAGCAGCCTCTGCAGAGTTTATGTTCCATGTCCGCGGCGTGCGTAAAAAATAAGCTTATCCAGACATGCTTTACCTCATAAAGCCTGTCACCATTAAAGCTGCGAAGTTTAAAATCAAATTAAAAAAACCTAAAAGAGTTTGTCCAGGTACAAAAAAATATATATATATCTCAAGATGAAAAGTTTTTAAACACCTATCTATGTATAAAACTTTGTGTGGGAGGGGGGAGAACTGCAGATGAAAGAACAGCAAGCGAAAGGAGAAAGACTGTGGCTCTCTCTGTGCTGTGCACCACGCGCAGCACTGGTGTGTGAACGGGGGAGGCTTGCGCTTTGATTTTCCAGTGTATTAGACACTCGGAGGAGCTGGTGGTAAGGCG
>NW_015119464.1:0-3092 GCF_001443285.1 Poecilia latipinna
CGCTGGGCCGGATTTTAGCAGGGGCTTACCGGGGCTGCAGCCCGGGGCCCCGGCATTTCGGGGGCCCCGAAGGATGTTTTATATTTTTGTGAATGGATAGTGTCAGAATTTAATCAATGACTACGATGATTTTGACAGCACCGATGAAAAATGTTCCAATTTGTTCTGGCAAACGTCCATCTTGAATGCTTGCTTGTTATTGGTCCACTTTTGACGCATCTTACGCATTGGGGAGGAGGAGCGTCAAGGGAATATTATTTTACAATGGCGGACAACAGAAAATATGACAGCGGAGCGCAGAAAAGAAGGAAGAGAAAAGAAAAAGAGCATCGCGCCAAAGAGGCGACAAACAAAATGCCTAAACTGACAGGCTTTTTTAAAGCTGTTAGCGGAGATGGAGCAGAAATATCATTATCCCCCGCTCCTCAAACCCTTAGCTATGCTAACACCGGCACTAAGATCCCGCCAGAACCTTTAACCGTGACTGAGTCGGTGGCTGGACTGGCGTCTGTGGAGTCAGAGTCGGTGGAAGCGGGATCTTCTTCCGCAGATGGAAAGACGACTGTGGATCCGTACAGTACCGATCCGGCGCATTGGGGGGAAATTGACGAGTCCGTGCGAGCTTACTGGGCTGAGCGAGGACCGGAGAGCTGTCAAAATATGAATGTTGGCTTTCAAGCATCAGAACGGGTGTACAAGCATCAAAAGCGTCACTTCTCCAAATCTCACTTTAAACGCAAGATGTTAAATGGTGAGCACATCGAAAGACCGTGGCTGCTCTACTCTCCATCCACCGGAGCTGCATTTTGTTTTGCATGCCGCATTTTCAGCAATGCTAATACTCAGTCAAACTTTGAAACAGTTTCAGTGACTGGAAGCAACTGAACGCATGAGAGAGCACGAAAACAGCGAACATCATAGAAAAGCAATGCTGACACATGTTTGACTTGCAGCAGCCAGCGGGAGGATAGACACAGAACTGCAGAAACAATTTGAATCTGAGTGTTCATATTGGACTGAAGTGTTGAGAAGAGTTGTGTCTGTTGTCAAGTTTTTAGCAGAGAGGGGACTGGCTCTGAGAGGAGCCAGTGACAAATTTGGAAGAACTGATAATGGGAATTATCTGGGAATACTGGAGTTAATCAGCGAGTTTGATCCTTTTCTGAAGTCTCACATAGAGAAATATGGAAATGCAGGTTCAGGGAAACCCTCATATCTTTCTTCCCAAACATGTGAGGAATTTATTCAGCTGATGGGTGATCGTGTTCTATCAGAAATAGTGAGTGAAGTAAAAATGGCAAAATACTTCTCAATCTCTGTTGACCCCACGCCAGATGTGGCACATGTGGATCAGTTAACATTTGTGTTAAGATATGTGTCACCTGAAGGACACTCGCAGGAACGCTTTCTGAAGTTTCTACCAATTGAAAGTCATACTGGGGAAGCTTTATGTGCGTCTGTACTCAAGGTTTTGGAAGAGATGGGGATTGACATTGCAAACTGCAGGGGGCAATGCTATGATGATGCTGCCAACATGTCAGGAGTATATAAAGGACTACAAGCACGTATGAAAGAACTCAACCCACTAGTTGAATGGGTTCCATGTGCTGCACATACCCTGAATTTGGTTGGAGTTAATAGTGTTAACTGCTGTTTTGAGACAGCTGATTTTTTCCAGTTTGTGCAAAACTTATTTAACTTTTGCTCCAAGTCGACAGCAAGGTGGAAGGTGGTAACAGATGGACTGCAGCCTAATGCAAACAAGCGCATTGAAACATTGAAGTCCCTTTCGAACACTGGATGGGCTGCACATGCAGATGCCACACAGGCAGTGCATATTAACTATGCAAACATTCAAAAATCATTGAAGAATATTGTAAATGACACAAACCAAAACGCAGCAATAAGAAATGAAGCAAGATCACTTGATTAAAAAAATGGACGAGCTTGAAACAGCTTTTATGTGTACATTTTGGCATAGCATTTTGCAGCGCTTTGAAAAAGCAAGTGCAGCTTTGCAGTCTGTGGAACTGGACTTGTGTACAGCTGTGGATTTGGTGGGATCCTTGCGGGAGTACATTGGAGGTCTGAGAGATCAATTTGATAGGTTTGAGTCTCAAGCAAAGAAGTTGTCTCCAACAGTTTCACAAGCTTACAGAGTTACTGGTCGAAGATCAAAGACTCCAAAAACATTTTTTGGAGAGAGCGCCACCTCAGAGGTTGACTTATCAGCTCAACAAAAGTTCTCCACCAGTGTTTTTATTTTGGTGGTTGTTGACAGATTGCTTTCTGAAATCAATCGCAGGTATATTGCATATGATAACCTCAACAACACTTTTGGCTTCCTGAACAATTTTTCTGGTGTTACTGTTCCAGAGCTAAGAAACAAAGCATCTCATCTCCAAAGTAAATATTCAGCTGACTTGGAGATGGACTTTGTGGAGGAAATTGTCCAGTTTAAAGATTTTATTCGTGATAAAGGCATCACATCTGCTCCATTGCTTTTACAATTCATTAGGGAAAAGAAACGGCAGGACATCTTCCCAAATGTGGATATTGCTTTCAGGCTTTACCTGACATTTCCTGTCACAAATGCAAGTGGTGAGCGATCATTCTCCAAGCTTAAAATAGTTAAAAATAGACTCAAATCCACAATGGGACAAGAAAGACTGAACCATTTGGCTCTCATGTCTATTGAGAGTGGTCTAGTGAGAAAGCTGGACTTCAGTGATCTTGTCAAGGAATTTGCAGCAAAAAAAATCAAGAAAAGTGGGCAACTTTTCAAATTTCATATCAGACTAAGGCTTAAATGTCTGATAACCCTTTCACTCATTACTGAAAGGGCTTGGTGTTACTGGTTAGGGCAGTGGTGTCCAAACTTTTTGACATGAGGGTTAAAATTATGTTAAAAGAACTTTGGGGCTGTAAAATAATTTGAAAACAAACTTGGTCTTTTTTAAAGTTTATCTGCTAAATTAAAGTAAAAATTTAAATGATTGTAGATACAAAACAAAGATTGTGCATGTCTGCATTATAAGACAGGCTCAAAATTTCAAACTTTTCAGGGTTGAGTATTGTTTTTATTTGGTTTG
>NW_015119465.1:0-3091 GCF_001443285.1 Poecilia latipinna
GTAGAAGACTCTCACAGATAACGCCTGAGTCCCTTTTGTTTTCAGCCAGGTGTGAAAAGCAACACTCAAAGCAGACATCTGTTGCCAGGTCCTGTGAGCAGCACTTTGCCCTCAAGTGACAACAGGAGAACAGCTCATCTTCACTGACCTTAGTAATCGTTCAATAGCTTTTGGCTTTCATACAGCAGTCCAGCAGAAGATGGGCACAGTTCAGCATCCTTGTTCAGCAGCAACAACAGCGGCCTGATGCGGTAATCAAGAAGATCCTTTCTAATCACATCGTCCCATGATCTCTGAGCTTGAAAGACCCTGCCCCCAAGATCGCCATCAAGTCAGAAGGAAGGAGAACTGCCAGAGAAAAAATATACAAAGTAATTAAAAAAACAAAACTTATATATGCCACATTTTGCTACTTTCACTATTATAAATAAAATTTAATTTTATCTTGTGATGCATCCTCCCGTGTGGCTCTAGATGTGTTGTTGTTACAGCTCAAACGGCCATCGGACTCAAATCCTGAACTGCAAAAAGAATAAACATATAAATGTATTAAAACATTCCACCATCAGATGTGCCAGAATTAAGAAAATAAAGACACTTACTGTTAGACGTCAATACCTCGATGACATTCACTCTGTTTGTGCCAAATGTCAACTACAAATTTTAAAATCACAACCTCACAAACTCATTAAAGAATTAGAACAAAATCTAGAATGTCCTAGTACTGACACTTATAAAAGTTGTGATTGAATTGCACTTTGTCAAATAATTATGAATTTCATATTGTCCTAGTAAATACTAAACATTCTTATCATTGTCCCACGCTTCAAGACAAAGTCCTATTTTTAAATTTCAGAAGTTATTCACATTTTATTTGAATTTCATAGGAGTTTCAACCAAAATTTTCCTCAAAATCAACAATTTACACCCAACTGTATATTATCAAAGTCAGCAGTGATGCAGAAATCCATCAACAATTTTAAATGTAAATAAAAATGACAGATGATGTTTTAAAGCTGTTCAATTTTAGATGATCAATTCTAATTTAGTAGAAGCTTCTATATCACATACACCATATTTTAGTCAAGCAGGAAGGCAATATGACTCTACATTAAAGAAATCCATAATTCACTATTGTTGAATGAAAAAAGTCAAAATTATTGATTAACTAATTTACAATTAACCGTATCCAAAAATTTACCAGGAATTAGGGTCTACTTCACCTTCTCCCCCTGTTGATATAATAAAATTATCATTTTGAAAACAATTTTGAATCTATGTTACTGTTATATAATAATTTGCTGAAAAACTAAAATATTGTAACATGTTCCACCATTTCTCCAAATCACCCATCTAGTATTCAAAATAGACTGAGATGATGTAAATTTCAAAGTTCTATCAGTAATCTCCTATCTTTATAATATCCCCCTGTGTTTTTCTTATTTCCAAAAAGAAAAACAATTTAGAGGTGGAAAACCAAAATAGGGGACTTTCCCCATTGTGCTAAAATTTCAAGATGTCCAATCAGTTACCCATATGAAATATAAACCAAGTTAATTTAGTTAGAAGTTAGGTTAGTTTGTTAGTGTTGTTAGTCAAAGTGGATGAGACAGTTTCCTAATAACTACATTTATCTGCTTTAAGCCAAGGCTGAATTCTCGTTTCGTATTAATTCTACTGCACAAGCAGATGATTCAGCTTTAACCAGATTGTGATACCAAAATATATAATCATCACCTTTAAAATTGTCGGTAAAGCAGTAATAAAAGTATATTTATAAAACAAAACCTGCACTGTGTCTAAACAGTACAAAATCAGAAAAAATATCACACAGCTACTCCCTAAAGTGACGTCATATTTACATAGCGCTTCCTAAAACCCAGCAATGGCCATCTGCATACACATTCATTCTCATTCACACTCAAACAGACTCATTTACATTCCATTGTAAGAAAATGCAGGATGTTACCCCAGATCAAACTGACCAAACAAATTGAGGTGTGATCTGCCCCCAACACGGCCGTGAGAGCATGAACACGACCCCATTCTCAGTATTTGAAGGCATCTTTACATTAGTTGACCTATAATGTAAGAAATATACTTTCCAATTCTCCTCGATGACATTGGGCAAACACATTAAGTAGTGTAATTCACCTACAGCAACTGAAAAGATTCCCATGTTCACCTGTAATTTGTTCGTCACACTCCCACATGTGAAATAAAGATATTCATGAACCATAAATTTAGAACTTTCCAATTTGTACTGATTCCATTTACCACATATCTCCCCAGATGACAAACCAAAATTTGTCCTGTTGAAAGTCTTAAACACAATTATTATAACACCATGGTTGAAAGAAACATAATTATCCAGTAGTTCAAATGTTGTTCAGTTCTGAGTGAACCTATTTCAAAAACTCCATTTTATACACACAACCTTATTTCATGATAGCCCACTGTTATTAAATGGCTACCCAGTAACTAGACCCCCTGTAGGAAAGTCCCAAAACCATTCATGTGGTCTTGTAATATGCAAAATGGGCTGCACACGAAGATCGTCCTACAAGAAACAAAGTCATTCATTAGCATTCCAACACGTCCTACATTAACAGTGTAGAAAACACTGTCAAGGAGAAAAAAACATCATCCATATGTATCAGTGCCGCGTCCCCGTTCAGATTAGTGAGGGTGTTCCAACCAGTGTCAGGAAACCTAGGAATTGAAGTGATTGTAAACGTTACAGCATTATAAAAGGCAATGAGATCATTCCAGTGCTCCAGCCTGGAACTGATGCCACACATTTCTCCCGCTGAGAAAGTAGAAACATCTGTAAATTTGTCATTTTGTACTTTTAATTTCAACATAAAACACAGTTCTAAAAGAAATTCAGATCAAAATCCAAGAATCCTGAAAGAGTGTGCTGGAAATGTCAATGTTAACAGAACTGAAGCACTCCCAAATGCAAATGGAGTGGTCAATCAGGCCCCCTGCTCTGTGGAACAAAACCTGTAACCAAAATGGAGAAACCTCTGTCCCACAGAAGCACATTTCAACAGAAAGTTAGTAATACAACATCCAGCAAAAACATTTG
>NW_015119466.1:0-3090 GCF_001443285.1 Poecilia latipinna
GATAAATTTCTTATGATAAAAATTTAAATGTATTATTGCCACAATAAATTCCAATTAATGATGTTTAAAAATCCCCAAAACTGTCCAGATTGGTTTAGTATTTTCTCCAGTTTGTTCAATTACAGTATTATTACATATCAGCATATTTGAAAATATGATTAAATGCAATTACTGTATACAAATCCCTCTTCTATATGAGAAAAGCAATAATAAATAGTTCTTATTGTCACTTTTATTGTCTTCACAATATCACAAAATATCAAAATGAAACTTTAAATCTCTATCACTCATTTGGCCCTCGTCATTGTTGGTGCCCTCGCAGGTGCCAACCAGCATTTGTATTAAAGCTACAGCAGACACACGAAGTACAAACCTGCATACTTGAAAATGTTATTTAAAGCGATCCCTCTGCTCTCATCCTGTTGACCGTGTTCAACCTCATGATTCATTTAAAATCTGACCTGTGTTCAGCCAGCTCCATATCCTCCTATCATGTGCAGCACAGCCTGATGGCATGTTTGAACATCGACACCTTCCATTACTGAAAGATTGCTCTGGGATGTTTAGCGGGCAGTCGCTACATTGGAAGATAAAGTTGTCGCTGCGTTAACAGCGCTCCAGCCTTCCTTTTATAGCACAGAGCAGTTTTGGTCTCTTTGGAGCGTTTAACTGAAACCGGCCCACCTGGAACATGATTTAGCGTCTCAGAGGTTCCCCAAGCAATCTGCTAGAGTAGATTTTTCTTTCTTTTTTTGAATGGCTGTCTTGACAAAACTAGACAGAGTTCTTTTTAATGGTATAAAATGTTTCCTCATCTGATCCTACATGCAAAGGGCTTAACTTTTCTTACATCCTGTTCAAGATCAAGTTTCTGGAACCTGAAAGGACACTAAAAAGAGTGTAGTTGTTAAGAATAAACCCTAAATTACAGATACAATTGTTTTGCAAAAGCAAAAAGATGAAAAACATTTTGGTGTAAATAATTATCAAATTAATTGTGATTAATTGATTATTGAAGTAATCGCCAACTAACATAGTAATCAAATAATCATTAACTAAAGTATATAGACTCAAAAAGGCCATTTGCTGAAAGAACTCAGAGCAGTAAGTAAGCCCAAACTGTACAAATAATATATCCATTTTGCATTTAAAGATGAAAAAAAAAACCCTTCTTTGTCTGTAAATATGTTCTACCCATGATTAATGTGGCCTCTTTTTAACTTCAACTGGTTCAAATTCAGTTAAAAAAGAAAAACTTCTATGAAGTAGCTTTTGCTCAAGTCAAAATTTATTTATGTAGCATATTTACAACCTCAGCCGACCAAAGTGCTTCACAACAATCACAACATCGCAGGTACACATACGATAAAACAAAAAATACAATTCAGATTGGTAAAAAATGACCAAAAAATAATGTAAATTTTGCTATCCAATTATTAATCAATAATAATTGACTAATTGCTATCTAATTAATTATTAATTAATTGGACAGCAATAAATTAAATAATGACAGTATTTTTTTTACTTCACATGCCGTGTCGAGGACCAAGGCCTCCATACATGAGTTGTGCTTTGTCCCGCCACCATAGGACCCTGAATAATCAATCTTTAAAATATTGGTTAGTTGCCTCCCCAGTTTGCCTTAAAGTTTTTCACCAGTGTCCTGCCAGTTTATACGTCTCTCTGTTTCAGCACAGCTACTTCAGATTTTCCAACTACCTCCTCAACATGTCTGATGCCTGCTAACGAACAATCATTTGACTCAGGTGTGTTGAGCCAGTGAAAGTATTAAAACATGTAGTACTTTTGCCAATCCTCAAATTGCCCTTGAGGATTGATTTTAGACACGACTGGTTTAGTGAAATTAAATCAATAAAAAGCAACGATAGAACTCACAGCCATGTTTAGCATTGAAAGTAAGAGCATTTCCACAAACAAAATGTGAACTTAACCTGTCTGTCACGAGAGGACCCAAATCTGGGTCCTCTCGTGACAGAGGTGTCAAACTTCAGTCCTCAAGGGCCGCTGTCCTGCAACTTTTAGATGTGCCTCTGCTGCACCACACCTGAAAAGAATAATTAGGTCATTAGCAAGGCTCAGGAGAACCAATCTACACAGGGAGGAGGTAATTAAGCCATTTCATTCCACTGTTTTTTACCTGTGGCACATCTAAACACTGCAGGACAGCGGCCCTTGAGGACTGGAGTTTGACACCCCTGTCATTGTGAATGACAACCTGAGACCAACAGGTTAAGGAACTAGGATTAAACAGCTGTGTAGCCATACAAAAACTACAGATCAGGGAGCGTGATTCAGAAAATAAAAGGCTGAAAGGGGGATATTTTGCAAAATGTTCTATTTTGAGCTTTGTATCATTAAACATATACCTAGAGTCAAGGGAGGAAATTGCATTTCATTATTGGGGAGGACCATAAACAGGGAAATTTCTTAAGAGCAATTTTGGGGGGGTCGGCAAAGTCACAATGAAATTTCTTGAAATGTGGTTTAAATATTTTTTTGTGTGTTCAAGCTGCAGGACCAAAAATGACTAGTAAGTAACGATGGATATCAAATGTGTCTTTCTCAGTAAATAAACTGTTGAGACTTATAGAAGTCAAATTAAGACTCAAATATTGTTCAGATATGAGTTTGGTTCAGAGTCACCGATCTAATCTCTGGTACATCTTTACAAAAACCTAAGGCTTTAAGTAAAAACAAGTTTTAATGACTTACTCCACTTAATAAAATTCCTCATAAATATTGATTTATTGTAGTGGCTGTCAATACAACTTATGTGTTACTTAAATCGTAACTTAAGTTGCTTTAAACTTTTTTTTTCTTGGTTTTTCCATGTCCTGGATGGCTGAGAACCTATAAATATGTAGAAATTGAATATCTGGGAAGTATCTTTTTTTTTTACATTTTTTATTTTTATTTATTTATTTTTTTAACTGTCAGCAGCAGTAGCCCCTCTGCTCTCGGCTCCCATACAGAGCTGTCGGCTAGCAGTAACGCTCAGCCGCTCCCTCCCATTTCAAACTCTTCTTATGAAAGTAAGAGTTAGAGAGCTAAATATAATTGAAATATTGG
>NW_015119467.1:0-3088 GCF_001443285.1 Poecilia latipinna
ATTTTACATTATCGACATCATAACTGGATTACTTCAAACCTAAGGACTGGGAGATTTTCTCACTTTTA
The DNA here is from genome assembly GCF_001443285.1 of Poecilia latipinna. Lineage (NCBI taxonomy): Eukaryota > Metazoa > Chordata > Actinopteri > Cyprinodontiformes > Poeciliidae > Poecilia > Poecilia latipinna. Next base: position 69 of record NW_015119467.1, read on the forward strand.
TTTTTACCTTACTTTTCTTCACCTCCAAGTTGAACTAGGGCAAAATGCCCCCGTCCGACCCCAAGGACATTAGCAGTATTCTACAACGACTTCAGTTTTTAGAAACGAAGATTCAACGGCTGGAGGTGAACTTTGAGATCAACGCTACCTGTGGAAATGAAACAACTCTTCCTCAAACCAGCGGAGAGGTCGTACACCCCGCACCAAGCAGCTCACCCTGGAACTCTCAGGGCGCCAAGCCGAAACAAAAGTCTCACACTGCAGATCCCATGAGACGACTAACGGGGGGAACACCTCACCTGGACGAAACAGCGTGGCCGGCTCTGAGCCGAAACCCACCTTCAACTTCAACACCTGCTCCGCCAAAGAATAGCAAACAAGCAGCTGGAACCAAAACGGTTCCACCGACCCCGCTCCCAAGGACAAAGCGACCAGCCCAAGCCTCAAAACATTCAGACTCCGTGGGAATCCCACTGAAAAACAGATTTTCTGCACTCCAGCCTGAGCCTCTGAGTAAAAACCCACCCTCAAACATTAACAATGAGACAAAACCAACACATCCATCCCCCAAAGCTCCGAAGGAAAAAGTGACCACCAGGAAAACAAAAGGTATGCAAAGAGTGCTTATTGTTGGAGATGAGACAGTAAATGGAATCAGTCATGTTTGCAATCCCAAGAAAACCAGAGTGGTTTCTTTTCTTGGTGACACCGTATCTGATTTGACTCGCAAAGTGCTCTCTCTAACCACTGATCAGCCAAACATTGAGACTTTAGTTGTGCATGTTGGAGCCAACGATCTGGCAAAACAAAAATCGGAGATTCTGAAAAAGGACTTTAATATTTTTCTGGACACTATGGGAAATTAAAAATGAAGTTATTTCTCAGTGGTCCAATTCCATCGTCTCAATGGGGAGATGAAAAACATTCCAGGCTGGGCATGATAAACAAATGGCTGATTAAAACCTGCTCTACCAGCTCAGTGACCTCTGGATCTACTGGCAGCGCTTTCACCTCTAGGAAGAGGAGGACGCAGTCTGAACAAACATGGAATAAGGCTGCTCACTGCAAACATTTTTCATTTTATCAACAAGAACAACAATGTGACCATCGCTTCAGAAGAACAGGCTCAAGGATGTCTGACTAGGATGGAACCCTCCGCTTATCAGAAGCAAAGTGTACCAAAACAAACTGATAAAACATTGACTGGGGACAGAATGACTGGTTCCCCTCCTCCTTCCCCCCTCCCTCCTCCCTCCCCCCTCCATCTCTGCTCCTACACTCACTCACAAGATCAGAGTTTCCCAGGAAGTCCATCGCTAAAGAGAGTTGGGCTGTACCTGAACCGCCTGAAGATGCTGGTGGAGGATCCGGGTCAGAGAGGAAGGCGGACGGACTCCTCCTCCTCCCAGCAGGATGGAATGGATCAACAGGTTTGCCTCGGCACGACTCTTCTTAGCGCTAACATAGCAGACCTCACTTCATCTAAGCCACCTGCCTCTGACTTCCCAGAGGATCCATCACTCTACGCTTCTGAGGTCTGAGACCGGGGTCCAGACATTATCTTTACACCCGTCTTCCTCCAGAATGTGTCTGGCCCCCCGGCACCACAAAATAGGACATTACCTGTCCAGATCACTACAAGAAAAGTTACGAAAAACAGAAATACAAAAAGCAGCGGTTGTAGTGATTCAAACCTCAGACTGATCCCCTGCCTAAAGGAACCTCACACTGAAGAACTTTCAGCCTCCAAGTCGCTTAAACTAGCTCTTTTAAATACCAGATCTCTCTGTGCTAAAGCTCTATTAATTAATGATTTCATCACTGAGCATAATATTGATGTTGTGTTTCTGACAGAAACATGGTTGAATGACAATAATAAACCAATTGTACTAATTGAATCAGCGCCTCCTACGTACAATTTTTTAAGTGTGAATAGAAAACACAAAAAAGGAGGAGGTGTGGCTTCAATATTTAAGAATACCATAAACTGTAGTAAAATCTCTTTGGGTAATTTTATGTCTTTTGAGTGTCTTGGAATCGAGGTAAAAGACCACAAACGAACTTTGACACTAACTTTATACAAAACTCCAACATATGTGGAAAATTTCTTTACAGACTTGAATGAGCTTCTATCATTCTATCATTGATTATGATTGTTTAATAATTGTCGGTGATTTCAACATTCATATTGACAACCCCCAAGACCGAGGGGCAAAAAAGCTCTGTAATATATTAGAGAGTTTTGGTTTAACACAACATGTCAAACAAGCAACACACACTCATGGACACACACTGGATCTGTTTATCAGTAAGGGTGTGAATATTTCCAATGTTTCTGTAACTGATGTCGCCCTATCGGATCACTTTGCAGTTATCTTTGAATGTTCTTTATCCGTTAACCCACTTGTACAAATGCTACTATCACAAAACGTACTTTCACAGAAAACACAGCAGAAACATTTAATCAAATCTACTCTTCTTCCTCGTCCTTAATGACGTAGATAAGTTGGTAGATGATTTTCAGTGCAAACTTTCAGATATCATTGAATACATTGTCCCCATTAAAGTGAAGGTTGTGTCTGGTAGGAAGAAATCTCCATGGAGAAATGCACAAACAGTTCAGTCTGCAAGACAACTCTGCCGTAGGGCCGAACGGAAATGGCGTAAAACTCAACTGCACGTTTATTATGACATCTACAAAGAAAGACAACGTAACTATCACTCAACACTAAAACATGCAAGAGAGGCTTTCTTTGCAGATGTCATAAACAAAAACATTAACAACGCTCGAGCTTTATTTGCTACTGTTGACAGGCTCACAAACCCTCCTATGACGTTACCACCTGAACTTCAATCTAATGCCGCCTGCAACAAGTTTTCCAGTTTCTTCTCAGAGAAAATTCAAAAGATCAGAGGATTAATCTGCACATCCTCTACAAAGCCAGTACCAATGCTGTGCCCAAACAAAACAAATGCAGGAAAAATGACCCAATTTCAACTACTTCATTATAAAACCCTAG
>NW_015119468.1:0-3086 GCF_001443285.1 Poecilia latipinna
AACAAAATAGATGGATGAAGTAAATTTGCAGTGGATTCAGTTTCTGCTTACTGTAATGGGTAAGATCTTATACATAGATTTTATTATTTAGATTTGATCTAAAATCATTGTAATTTGATTTTCCCTCATCAAATCATTGGATGTTAACACAATAAACATTTTATTCTCCTTAACATGAAGCTGATGATGTAATGTGATTTAAAACTTTATTTTGTTTTTAGCTCAGAATCATCTGATGGACTGTCAGCTCTATGAGTTTCACTACATTAGTGAGGAAAAGACCTGGACTGAAGCTCAGCAGTACTGCAGAAAGAAACACACTGACCTGGTCACAGTGATTAGTATGACAGACATGGAGAGACTCAATAGTAATTCACAAAGAGGCATAAAGGAAGCTTGGATTGGTCTCCGTGATGAAACAAACGCACAGAGATCATGGCACTGGTCTCTGCCTGGAGTGGAGTTCAATAAAAGTGAGACAAACTGGGAAACAAGTACAAATGAACCAAATAATCTCGAATCTGAAGGCCAAAACTGTGTGATTATATGGAAAGATTCCCCTCATTTTCTCAAGTGGGGAGATTTATCCTGTAATGAAAAGCATAATTTTATCTGCTATAGTGGTGAGAAAATAGTCCTTTATTTTGATCTAGATCCTCTCAATGATGTTTATTTCAAGACTTACATGTAAAAGTGTTTTGTGCTCTGATTTCTTTATTTCACAGAAAATGATTCATCACAGAAATACCACTTGATTTATGATTCAAAGAACTGGATGGAAGCTCAGAGTTACTGCAGACAGAATCACACAGACCTGATCAGTGGAAAGAAGCAGCTACAGGATGGAGAAGTGAACAATGGGTTAAATTTAGCGACTGCAAATTCAAAATACATATTTATCGGTCTGTTCAGTGACACCTGGATGTGGTCAGATGGAAGTAATTTCTCCTTCAGACACTGGAATCTGAAGTTTGACTATCAGATAATCAACAGTGATCAATGTGCCATGACTATGTTTGATGATGGAGGCAGATGGAAGAATGAGAACTGTGATGAAAGAAAACCCTTCATCTGTTATGATGGTGAGATGTCATTTTGTATTTGCATGTACATTACTGGACAAGAAGGAAGGACGTATGGATTTACAATAATAACCAGAATAAAACAACAGATTAGATGTTTTTCTTCCTTATTTCAACAGATAACATGATCCTGGTCAAAGAAAAGATGAACTGGGAGGACGCCTTGTACTACTGCAGAGATCATCACCATGACCTGGTCACCATCACCAACATGGATGATCAGAGATGGATCCAGGAGAAAGTCAAGGAGGCATCGACTGATTATGTCTGGATGGGTCTGCGTTACACCTGCACTCTGGATTTCTGGTTCTGGGTCAGTGATGAGGTGGTCAGATATAAGAACTGGGCCTCAGATGAACCGATGGACGACTGTGACATGTCAGGAGCCATGGAGACGGGAGGGAAATACAAGTGGTTTAAAAGAAATGATGCAGACATGTTTAACTTCATCTGTTCTAAACATCCACCAGGAGAATAAGTGTTGTATTATACAGCACTTATTCTCATATTCTTGTACATGTATGCTGATATATGTAGAAAAGGAAACGATTTCACATAGTAGGTTATGTTGTTTGGGTTTTGTTGTGTTTTACGTCATATGTACATGGTTTCCCCCAGAAAACGTTCTAAGCACGGTGATCAGGGCGCTACGGCAGTCATTCATCCAGCCAACCACCATTTTTTTTAGTTAAAAAATGTTTAAAGTTGACAGGAAATTTTAAAATATAATTTGATAGCTATACATTTTTGGAAGACTGGAAGACTAATACCCAAACATCAACTAGAAATTCTTAAAAAAAAAAAAAAAAAAAAAAAAGGCAATCATTAAAAAAAAAAATAAAAAAATAAAAAAATAACAATGCTAAGGCTGGTGGCGGCACAAGTAAAGCCTGGTGGCCCGCCAGGCTTATAATACACTGATGGAATCCCTGATGTATATGTGTCATGTAATTCTGTTTTCTCAAAGCACATATAACTGTTTTAAATTTAATATAATAATATCCATGTTTATATTCTCAAGCTATCCATATTGCTCACATGTTTAATTGATCACGATATTAAACTATTACATTACTGTATGTAAAAAAGCACAAAAAAGGAGACAATAAAGTAAAACAAAAATATCTACTGATTTATTTATTCATTCGATTTAAGATATATTTTTTCCTTCACCCCTGCTCACAATTTGAATTTCAACTGGTGGACATCAATTATAAGTTATTATTGTTGCATAAATGAGGCTACCACAAGACTAACAGCAATAATATAATATATTAATAGATGCTTTTGAGAAATAACAATAAAAAAAATGTTAAACATTGGAGGGTTAAAATATTTGATCTAAATTCTCAGTAGATGTAACGATAGTGATGTGGTTTAATTTCCATTATGCAACATATCTGCTGATGCATTTTAAACACAAGGATAAACTATCACATTTGTTGAGGATATTCATATGGATGAAACTTATAAAAGTTCCAGTAAATATTCAGTTTTATATCATTTTTATTACATTTTTGCACACTTTTCTATAAAGCTCATAAAATTACCTCCACTGAAATTACACATTTTAAAAATTAAATTTTGAGTCTTTTACAAAACAAAGATGTTTTGACATCAACATGTGGAAGTTTTCCATTTGGGAATTTGATCTCAGTGTTTCTATATTCAAATGCTGCAGCTAAAAACAGGAACTCTGATGAGAGAAGGAAGCAGTTTGTACATCTGGACTCCGTGCAGCAACTTTCGCCAGGAAGAAAAACTTAATTAGACAACGTGATTATTTCTATTTATGAACAAACAAGGAAACTCTATGAAAACCTGAGCGGCTTTTGGAAATGTCCAGTGGGCGAATCAGGAAATTCTGTTTTGAGAACAAACAAACAAATATGAAAAACAGCAACCAAACAAGAAATGCTTCAAAACAGGAAATAACACAAAATAGAAAAATAACAAGCAATGGAGTTATTTAACAGTCTTGTAATCTTAAATTTTGAAATTCTA
>NW_015119469.1:0-3086 GCF_001443285.1 Poecilia latipinna
ACGTTGAGAAATAATGTTGTTTTTTTTTCTTTTCTTTTAACAGAATCACCAGTGGCTCTGTTACCGGTACCCTGGCTGTTAGTACTTACTCCCTTTTATCAGCAGAAGAGCTCTTAACGGGATACTTAACAGTTATTATTTACACTTTCTTTTTCTATTTAGATCATCCAGAGTCTTGGGTAATGGACTTATTTCTTCAACTCACCCCAATGTTTATTTTTTTTATTTTTTTTATTTTTTGTAGGATTTAGTTCTGGGGATTGAGATGGCCGCTCAGGATGGTTATATCTACTAAAACAACAAAAATGCTGCCATTGTGTTCAGAAGCTTCACATAACAGGGGAAATTAGGTGTTTTTCCACATGTTCTTCCTTCGTTTCATACCAAGCCTATCGGGATTGTTTGTTGCGGAAATGATAATCAAATCAAAGTTCCCATTTTGTCCCAGCAAAGTTAAGACTACTACATACATTTACATTTGTAATGGAAGGAGAGGGAATACTTTTTTCTGTTGTTTGACAAAATTTCCTGTGTAGAATGTTTTTCTGTAGATCATATAGCATTTAACGTTTGTTATGGACACATGGTGACCTAAAGGCACCAGTCTTTGTTTTATTTCTTTAACGGTTCATTCTGGAGATTTCTTATCTACCTTGCCATCCTTTTGAGTGTCTGGTGACCAGATAAACGTGAGTTATGATACAGTTTGTTTAATTCTAGTTTCTTTATGGTCTTTTTAATTTATTTTAGCTTATCTGGAGACATTGGCAAGTTGAAATAGTCTTTACGGATTCTTGAATCATGAAGTTTAATGGGCATACCTCCATGTTATCCTGTCTTTCTCACTTTGCCTAAGAGAATTTGAACTTTGTATCACATCGTATTTATACGTCTAAATAAGGAAAACCATGGAGTTGTTTCACAGTTATTTTATTGGGAATTAAGATGGATGCCAACAGGTGTGTCACAATAGACGTATGGAAATATGGGTTGGGTTTGTTTTTATTTTTTTTTATTATTTCAGTCGTAGTTAAGCTGCTACCACAAAAGTTGAATTTATACTAAGGTTTCTTACCAAAGTAAGAAATTAAACCAATGTGGAGGTCACTGCTCTAAGAACACCCAGAACTCCCGAACAAAGGAAAACAGACGTGTCCCGAAAAAGCCACTCGCTCAAGGTGAGTGTTAACAGTGTACCTGCAGCGAGGGTGGTGATGGAGGCAGCCCTGCGATAATGGAGTGGCAGGCATTGCAGGTTTTGGTTCTCTCAATCCTGCAGCGAGAGCTGAAATTATCAGAGCAGCAGGTCTGGAATCTCCCTTTGTGCTGGCAGCGTATTGCCGGGTGAAGATTGTGGAAGGAAATAATCAGCCCCCTTTAAAGGTCAGTGGAAGTTAAGCACACCCAAAGTACACCATGACATATTCTGGATGATAAGAAATAACTTTCTGTGTGTGGGGGGGGGAAAAAAGAATGAGAGTTCACCTTGTCCCCTTGTCCCATTTATGCTATCACGACTGCTCGACTGTCACTCAAATGGCACATTTGCAGTCAACCTGAGAGCACCCATAGAAAAATGTTACCCTGCCCAACGTACTTTGAGGTTAAAATGTAATGTAGAGGAGTTTGTCTTTGATTCCGTCTTCTGCGCCTTTCAAGTCATTCAGAATGATAAATAAGGCACAAAGCACCTGCTTAAAATGCACAGTTGGTGGCTGCTGTTATTACTGTCAGCGGGGCAATGATTCACTTCACATGACCTGCCACAAGTGAACCTTCAATAACTTGGTGATTGCAATAACAGCAACACATTATCAGGATGAGAGCTCAGGTACACCTGTGCATTTGCAAACTTTTATCTCCATGCATATCTTTCGTCTGATTTTGTGCCATAACTTTTGCATTAACTGAGAAATCTTTGTAATCTCATCAGTTTGAATAGCCAGAGTGGTAAAGTTTTGCTAAATTCCCAAAACGAGATTTGAATCCTGTCTTATTCTTGTGCTTTCGTGCTGATGCTACATGACGCATGCGAAAACAGTCTCAATTGGTTTTGTTCAGTGTTAAATGAAAATGGTTTGTACTTCCTAAAAATGCAGCAGCTTGGAAAAAAAAAATCACAACCTTAAGACAATTTTTTTTTTTTTTTACAAATTAAATCTGAAAAGTGTAGCATTCATTTGCATTCAGCTCCCTGAGTCAACAATTTATAGAACTACTTGGCTATGTAAATTACAGCTGCATCTGTTTATTTTGCTTTCTTCTTCACAAAGGAGAGCAAAGTCAGTTAGACCGCATAAAGAATATCTATAACCAAAACTTCACTGCAGAATCTCACCAGCATTGAAACTAGAGCTTTGACTGGGCCATTCTACACATTCATACCTTCCACACATTTACATGTACATTGTTGCTTTAGGTGTATGTTTAGGTTATTGTTCTGATCCAACACACCAGTCTCAAGTTTGTATTTTGCTGACTCTAAACATTTTTATTCCAGCGCTGCCCAACTGAGCGTTTTCGCTGTCCCTGCTAAAGAAAACAACATGATGTCACCTCTGCCACATATTTCACCTGTATATGGTGACGTGCAGTGTTAGTTTACCTCCACACACAGTGTTTTATGTTTGAGTCAGAAGGTTGGGCCGTGTGAATCTCTTCAGCTCCTCCTCAGTCACCAAACGGCTCTTGGTTGTTTCTCAAATTAATGTTCTCCTTGTCTGATGTGTCTGTTTAAGTTTTTTTTTTTTGTCTTCATGAGGCTGTTTGATCACCAACGTTCTCTAAACAAACTCCCGATGAACCCGTTAACTAATCAGACATTCGCAGGGATTTAGTTGAAATGGAGCTAAAGCGGAAGTTCAGACTGGAAGACTCCGCCCCCTCCATTCGCCCATCGACGTCATGCTCATCTCCGACCTCAGCACTGGACCTCACCAGGCGCGTTCAATCAGCAATCAGGCTCTGCATAAAGGATCCACACCCAAGCCGTCAGCCGCTTCCCAGCTGCGTTCAACCCACCACCTCCCCTTCTCCACCCACATCCTTCAGCTCTCTAGGATAGCACCCTTTCCTGACCACCACCA
>NW_015119470.1:0-3085 GCF_001443285.1 Poecilia latipinna
GTCAGAAATATTCCAGAAAGAATACAGGCATGTCAAAACGAGTTGAAGTCACTCTCTGGATATTATTGGCTCGGAAAAAGCCATTTCATAACATTATTGGTCGAATGCGGTGTCAATCAAAAGTGGGGGGGCTCTCGGCTGCCCAATAAAAGTTTCATAATGGACACTGGCAGAGGTTAAACCCTTAAACCTCTCCCCTGGAAAATACAATGGAAAAACAACACGCGGGCGTTCTTGTGCGGGTTAAGGGGTTAAGAACCTTTTATCCTTTCCAACACTCCCCCTTCAGTTCGCCATCTCAACAATGCTTCTTTCTCCGTGCCCACCATTGATCCTAGGTCAGCTCAACAGACTTACAGCTCCATCAGTGTTTACTAATTGCTGCTGTTAATCTAGAGGAGCTTAGTGTGGAAAGGGTTCTCTGTGGGGTAGACTTTAGCTCCAAGGCGGTCTTTTTGGTAAATGGGCGGAGCTTCGGGTAAATAAAGTGTGCCTTGTATTAATTAGCAGGTGTTTAGACACCCCGAATGGTTGCCAGTGGAGATCCAGTGAAGATCCGAGAAATTTCCCAGACATGCAACATTCTGAATATAATAAAAACCTTACTGATGTAACAAATTGCACAGCTGCTGCTATGATTGGATTTTTTAGAACTTAGAAAATCTAACCCAAACTCTGTCCTCAGGAGGCCTGCAAGAAGAAAAGAGAAGTCTGTGGTCACAATGGTGAGACGTACAACACGGTGTGTGAGGCCTTCTCTGACCGTGTGGCTGTTGACTACCAGGGCCCCTGTCGTGCCGTAGGGGCCCTGTCAGATTTGGGTCTAGAATCAGTGTGTAGTGAGGTGTCCTGTCCACCAATATCAAGTCCAGGCTGCCACCCCATAATCCCACCTGGTGAGCATAGCAACACCAAGCAGTAGCTAGAAGAGTCCACAAGGGACAGTTTGGCCACTGATGTTTGACTTGTTTTTCCAGGAGCCTGTTGTCCCATATGTGCCAGCATGCTGCAGATCCTCTGGAGCCAGAAGCAGATTAACACTTTCTCAAAGGTATGAGGGGCTTCCAGCTGAGCTGTAGGGTCCATAGGTTTCCTCTTGCCCATATCTGCAGAGATAATCAATCTGATAACTCCACAAACTCAATCCTCTGGATACTCCTGACCTTATTTGCCTAAGTGAATCTTAGGCAAATAAGGTCAGATATACTGACCTTAAATTACCTGTGACTGATATAAACAGCTTATAGATTTTTTTTCTTCAAGAAGAAAATCTAAATTTTTGTGACTTTTTTTTAAAACCTATGGTATAGAGTAAGTTGCCTTTATTATCTTTCTGTGGGGAAACTCAGTTGTATCAACAGCAAAGTGTCAGGCAAGTCAAATCTTGTATATTTACACAAAAAACAACAAAAACATCAAATCTAAAAAATAAAAATTGTAGAATATAAATTTACTCCATGATAAAATACTGTGAAGTTATTAAAAATAGCACATTCCAATCAAATAAATGTACAACTAAGAAGAATAATGTAAAAAAAAAAAAAAAAAAAGCACACTATGTGCATGTGTATTACTGCATAATAAATAGGACAAAGTCAATTGTAAAATATCTAAATGTTGAAATTGTACATTTTTCTTTTTGGTTAAATAAAGATTATATATATATATATATATATATATATATATATATATATATATATATATATATATATATATACATATATATATATAATTTTTTTTCTCACAACAAGTATGTTATTTTTAATTAAAAATATTTATTTTGTTTAATTCATTAATGGAACACTATAGAACAAAATGAGTTTGCATTGTGTGCCTGCAAAGGTTGGAGGTTGCCATTTCTTAATGTATCCACTTGGGGGTGCCATAACTACAAAATGTGCCAAACCCATTGTTATGGCCAATTGCCATGTTTGTTTGGCTTCAATATTTTGTCTTATGCCTAAAATGAAAAACAGCTAAAAAAATAAAAATGTTATCAGTTTTACATGTTATTAGCCAGTGCATAATTTTTTTAGGAGTCAATGCAGCCCCATCTCCAGACGAGTTTAGCAGCAGGGCCATTGGCTTGTTTTGGGAGGGGGACTTACTTATACTTAGCTTATATGTTGCAAAAATCTAAGCATCTAATGTTTCTAATCTTTGAAGTTTATTTCTTTAAATGCAAAATCAATCTATGTAGCAATAATAATATTACTCAAGAAAACAACAATAATACAGTGCAGTAAAATTACTCATAGAAGTACCTTTTTCCCCAAAAAGTTGCACAAGTGAATGTGGGCCTAAGCAATAATTGGTTTTGGGGCCCTCTAATTCTGCTGACAATGTGGACTGTCTGCAATTAACAACCCGATCATTAGATCATTCACACACCTGCTATAAATGTATTGCATCTCTGGCAGTGCTGTTTAAATTATATACATGTATAATAGGATGCATTGATTGGCCAACTGATTTATTGACCAGTTGATTTCTGGGCGCGATTTCCTTAGTTTTGGGGGATCGTGATTGTCGATACTTACATGTGAAGCTGATCTTATTCCCTAATCTTATCTCCGTCATCAAAGGTTTAAAAATCAGCCTCTGTCCTCTTCTGCTCTACAGTGTGAGGTTTGACTGACAGACCAACCAGGTCAGATCTGCATGTTTGCAGTTAACAATATTCACCACACTGTTGCCAACTCAGTGACTTTCTTCCTATATTTAGCAACATTTCAGACAAAAAAAATTCCTATCAGCCAAAATCAAAATGGGCAGGTCAGGCTTTTTAAGGATCGCTAACCAGGGATCGGCCAGAAAACTGCAATTGGTGCAGCCAAACTTACGATGGAATACATAGACACATATTCACGACATTCTTTGATTAAATACATTTCTCTTATGCGTTACTCCAATAGCTAAAAATGTTATTTATAACAGGTGAGTCTTTCTCCCCTGAGAATGTGGATTGGTTTGATTCTTGATTCTTCCTGTTTATTTTCTCCCTCCCTGAAGGATAAGTCCTTTTTTGATAAATTGTTTTGCTTACTTAAGTTCTGACCGGTGCTTTGGACGTTTGGATGCGCAC
>NW_015119471.1:0-3083 GCF_001443285.1 Poecilia latipinna
TGTTATTAATGACAACACATTGTTCACGATCTTCCAAATATGATTTAAACCAAGACAATGACCGTTCTGAGAAATTAAATGATGAAAGCCTTGAGATCAGTAAATTGTGATTCACCGTATCAAAGGCCTTTTTCAAATCAAGAAAAACTGCACCAGTAATTTGTCCCTTGTCAAGTGATTGTTTAACCTTTTCAAGCAGCAAACCTACAGCGGTCTCTGTGCAATGCTGCCGTCTGAAACCAAACTGAAGATTGTTACTGTCTAAATGCAGTAGTAGTTGTTCCAGAATCATTTTCTCCAGCACTTTTGACATGACCGGAACCAGACTTTTCTTGTTGTTGGTTTCAGAACCAACAACAAGAAACCAGCCGGGTTTTGGTCCTCAGGACCCGACCCAGGAATCCGGGGCATCCCTGGATTCCTGCAGAACCTTCTGGACCTGGGGGACACCTGGGGATAGCAGAACTCACCTGGCAGCGGGCTTCTTGGAGCCCCGCCCAGCGTCGCTCTGAGCGCGCTCAGGAAACAGCTTGGAGGGGGGGCTGGGGGGGACGCGGGTCCTCAGGCAGAAGATGCATTTTCTCTTCTTCATCTCCTTCCCACACAGAAACCTGGAGACAAACGTCTACACGTCTCAGAGTCCAACCCACCAGAGGACACGCGTCTAGAACCAGGCCCAAAACAGGAGATGTCCCGGTTCTGGACACAGGAACACTCAGACCCAGCTGCTTACTTGCTCTTGTATTTGTTGAGGGCGTCCAGCAGGTGCTGCCCCCTTTCTGCTGGAGGACTGTTGGACAGCTGAGGACACAGACAGAGACAGGAGGGGTCAGGGCCGGTCCGTCTGGGTCGGAACCAGGTGTGGCGGTTCCGTTACCTTTCCCAGCTGCAGATGGTCCCAGTTAGTGGAGACGAAGGCCAGAATCTCATCCAGCTCAAAGTATTTCTTCTTGCTGCTGATGGACAGGTTGTAGAGCGCCAAGTGGACGACGTCCACCCAGCGCAGAGACAGGCGGCGCACGTACTCACTTCCTCTGTTACACACGGCGCACAGGAACAGATAGAACCTGGAGAACCAGCAGAACCATCAGAACCAACGGAACCACAGGACGCAGAGGTGCAGGTAGAACCTGGATTAGAACTGCTCTGGGTGAAGGCGGCCATGTTGGATTCATGTTAATGTGTTTTTTATCCATCCATCCATCTTCTTCCTCTTATCCGGGATCGGGTCGTGGGGTCAGCAGCCTCAGTAGGAGGCCCAGACTTCCCTCTCCCAGCCTCCTGCTCCAGCCCCTCCAGGGGAATCCCAAGGCGTTCCCAGCAGTGGAACATCGTCCCTCCAGTGTGTCCTGGGTCTTCCTCTGGGCCTCCTTCCGGTGGGACGTGAACTCCTCACCAGGAGGCATCCTGACCAGACGCCCGAGCCGCCTCTACTGGCTCCTCTCGATGTGAAGGAGCAGCCGCTCTACTCTGACTCCCTCCCAGATGACTGAGCTTCTCTCTCTAAGGGAGAGCCCAGACATGAGAAAACTCATTTTGACTGCTCATTTTGTATCCGTGACCTCGTTCCTTTGGTCATGACCCAGAGCTCGTGATCGTGAGCTTTGGGTAGAAACGTAGATCAACTGGTAAATCGAGAACTTTGCTTTTTGGCTAAGCTCTCTTCACCATGACAGACCGGTTCAGCGCCCGCTTCACTGCAGACGCTGCACCGATCCACCTGTCGATCTCCCGCTCCATTTTTCCCCTCATTTGTGACCAAAATCACAAAATACTTAAAGTCCTGCACGTAGGGTAGGATGTTTTCCCCGACCCGGAGAAGGCACTCTACCCTTTTCTGGCTCTAGACCAGGGGTGGGCAGCTCCAGGCCTGGAGGGCCGGTCTCCTGTAACCTTTAGATGTCTCTACTTCAACACACCTGAGTCAAATAATGAGGTCGTTAGCAGGACTCTGGAGAACCTGACTGCACTGAGGAGGAGATTCAGCTGCTGGATTCAAGTGTGTTGGATCAGGGAGACGTCTAAGAGCTGCAGGACACCGGCCCTCCAGGACCAGGATTGCCCACCCCTGCTCTAGACCATGGCCTCGGTTTCGGAGGCACTGATCCTCATCCCGGCCGCTTCACACCACCACCTCGGTCTGCCAATCCAAGAGAATTGCCCACAGTGTCCATTGCAGAGTCCCCCTGTGAAGGCCATGGACTACATAAGGAAGCCACCCCCGTTGCAATAACTGGAACTGAAACGTAAGCGAAGCCGCAAATGCTAATATGGCACATCTAGGATCAGTAGATCTCAACTCTGAAATATTGTGTCTTAAGTTGCTCAAAAGCTAAATGTGAGCATGTTCGACAATATTACTTTTCTAAACTTTTACGTTTCGTTGAAAGGTGCCTAACACTGTCACTTCCAACCTTGTTACATTATGAAGTCATAATTAGATCTGCTTCACGTAGTATTGTATTTATGTTACGTTGTGGTTATAGAAGCCATACTTATGCTCACCCACAGGAGCCTGAACTTCCACACTCTGAATTGTTCTCCTTTTTGTTGTTTTTCTACACATCCAATTCTCTTTGGGTTGTGTTTGCTGCTGCTTTCTATAGTGGCTAGGGACTTAAACCCACTACTTGCATTATGCTAGCAATGCACACTTGTGTTTTCTGCGTTTTGATCCTTTTGTTCTCCGAGGATCTTATTACATCTAAAAAATGGAACATTTGAATCTTAGTTTTGAAAATATTGTACAGCAAAGCATTAGTATTTTTATTTTATTTCATCGTCTTAGTGTTCAGCATGCTGAAACGTTAGTACATAAAGACAGGGAGGGTAGATTTCTATAGAAGGGATAATTGATGGAACAGCAGTATCCTTTATAAATGTGTATGCTCCTAATAAAGATGCTCCAGGGTTTATTAAGTCAGTTTTCAATATGATTGCAGAGTACAGATCCAGCCTAGTGATTGTTGGGGGGATTTTAATTGCGTAATGTCAAATCTAGATAGGCAACCAGCCTCTCAGACCCCCATATCAAAGATGGGTAAAATACTTACAAATATGCCTGTGGAAGCTGGATTAGTGGA
>NW_015119472.1:0-3081 GCF_001443285.1 Poecilia latipinna
CTTCACAGGAGTCTATCTCAAATAACATCTGCATAGATAGCAAAGCAGTACTGTTCATCGGGTGTACAAAATATTCCACTCACTAATAGGTGTCACAATGTGGAGAGAATCGTGGGTTAAGGCGATGGGGTCTCCCTGCAAAGGTTCGAATCCTACCAACAATGATCAATGCTAGAACATTAAAAGCTTTTCATGAAAGTTACATACATTTGCTGGATGTCTTTGTTCTGAAAGTTCTACGTGTTGAACCGGAATATTCTTAAAATAGCTGTGCATCCGTGTTGCACTTTAATCTGGGCAGTGTTGAAGCAAAGCAAAACTTTTTTTTATAAAATAAATAAATTAATTAAAAAAAAAAACACAGAAACTGAGCTATATGTTTATACTCTGACAGCTTAGCTCGTTTCATAATATTCTGTCGTTAAGCAGCATTAAATTGAAACACTTTAGGATGGAGGATCTTGAAACTGAATTCCCCAGACACACTGTGTGAGTTTTCCGCCCCCTAGAGGCTGCCAGTTGCAGAGACGCTGATCTGATGAGTAATCTGGGCGTGTGCGCTCACGGCATGCTGGATCAGGTAGCACGTTTCCCTGCGGTCTGCTGCTCATGTGCTGTGCTGATGACCTACCTGTTGTGTCTTTACTCCAACATAGTATAATTAAATAAAGAGATTCATCTCGGTGGTGCAGCATGAACTTTACTGATCTTCACTTGAGTCTCCAATACAACATATCAATGCGCAGGCGAATAACATAGAAGGCAACTCAACAAAAAGGGGAGTGGCTCCGCTAAAGCAAATAGATCCACTACATATACTACACTACCCGTGTGCACCGTTCTCGTCTTTTACATATCAACTCTGTAGGTGACATACAGATTGACAGATTGTTTATGATGAGCTATTCCTCATTTTCATTTCATTCAGGTTTATTTTGCTCTTAATATTTATCTTAGCTGTTCTTGGCAGAGTCCGTGCACAATGTGCTTCTCAACTCCTTCAAACTGCACATCATTACATATCCCACCCCGGTCCCTGTGTTTTTCCTATTTGTATCACCAGAGTTGATTTGCATTAACTGCTCTGCACTGAAAGTGATACTTTCCTTTTCAGCAGTGACTTTGCCACGCTTTCCAATCTCATGCAAGCACTCTTTTGCGTGTCTGTCTACCTGTTTGGATGCAAATGTGGGTTAGTATGGCTCCAGAGCCAATCACTGCGGTTTGTACAGTAATGTTTTTTTTTTTTTCTTTTGTGGTGACTGAGGGCACAGACATGCTTTTGTGTGTCAGGCTGTATTTGCATGTATCGTATCTCTGCCCACCTCATTGATTTCCAACGAGGAATGAAATAAAACAAGCATTCATGAGACTCTTCCTGCTCCCTTGATTATTTGGAAGTGTTCATTTCTGAGGGTCATGAACTCAGAGTTACAGTTTGGTGGTTTCGATAAATGTTGTATATACAGCATCCTCCACGTTGCGTGCTACAGCATGTCCTGGAGAAGAAGTGTGAAAAAATTAGAAATAAATGGATCTTTGATTAAAGGAATATGCATAATCTCCACACTCTAAAAAGAAAATTGTTGAATCAACATAATTGAATAGCTTCTGTAGGTAACAAGCAATTCAGTTAAGTTTATCCAACTGAATTTATTAAGTTTAACCAATTCAATATATTATAATCATCCAACTCAATTTGTTAATTTATTTTTAACAAATTTATTAAGTGTGTCTTACTCAAATCATTTAGTTTACTTCAAAAATGGTAAATACACTTATATAGCACTTTTCCTGTCATTTTGACCACTGAAAGCACTTTACACTAGAGTCACATTCACTTAATGCCCAGATTGGGAGGCAACTTGGGGTTAATTGCCCAGGGGCACATTGACATGTGGCAGGAGGAAGCTGGAATCGAACCTACAGCCTTACAATCACAAGATGACGACTCTACCCACAGAGCCACGGTCACTTACCAGGGATTCTGTCCCTGGTTAGCTTGAGTCATTTGTTTGTCAGACGAGGGATACAAATATGGTATTGAACTTAATTATTTCAAGTAAAGTCAAAGTAAAAAGGTCATTTAAGGAAAAGATTTGTGTATGTAGAGGACACTGTAAAAAGAGTATTAAAATTTAGTTTGGAACTACTTAAAAGTTTGAGTTGACTTTCTGTAGAATTAAGTCAAAGAGATTTTAAATGTTTATTAGAAGAAAATAAATGATTTGAGTAAGAATGACTTAAATTTGTCATGTTAAACCCCCTTATGAATTAAGTTATAAAAACTTAGCAAATTGAGATGGAAGGACTTAGTGAATTGAGTTGGATGATCATAATAAATTGAGTTGGTCAGACGTGGGACACGAAACTGGCATTGAACTCAATTGTTTTAAGTAAAGTCAAAGTGAAAAGTTCCTTTAGGTTAAAGATTTGTAAGTTTTGAGTTAAATGAACACAAAAAAACCAAGTTGTCATAGCAAAAGCAAAAGAATTAAGTGAAATTAAAGTAAATAAGTCCATAAGATGAACTGCAGCCCAAATACACTTTCTGGAGTAAATCTAGCAATTTTAGAAATAAATAACCTTTGGCCTAAGTACATTCACTTACTCACAGGCGATACAATCCCATCTAAATAACATATTTCATTCAGCGATGTCTCAATTCCCATAAAATAAATATAAGTGAATACATAAATATCACAAATAAAAGATAATGGCCTGTTTCTTTTAGCCACTCCAAAAATGATGCATGTCACTGAAATAAGGCTGATGTGTGCTGATCTTCAAAAATCAGGAAACGTAAATAAGAAGATAGTTATCACTTACACCTATTTTACAAAAAAAAAGAACAATAAATTCATGATTTATGATGATGAAGCAAAGAGAAAAAAAAAACGAAGCTAGATGAAAATTCACCAAACACAAGAGGTGGCTGGAAAGGTTGACAAAAAAAGAGGGAAAACCACAAACTTGTTGAGAGAAAACTCTAGCAGTGGCCACATCTAGTGGTCAATGTGTCTCCATTTATTTTAAAAGGATCATACAAAATTTACTTTGTTTGTGCTTTACATCAAGTTG
>NW_015119473.1:0-3079 GCF_001443285.1 Poecilia latipinna
ATTCCCTACTTGTGGGGGTTTTGGTTTATTAGGGGCCCCTCCGGTAAAAAAAAAAAAAAAAAAAAAAAAAAAAAAATGACATATGGAGCGATCAGATGGCAGGTAAAGCAGTGCACAGCTACACTCACCCGGATTAGCATTACGGTCAGAAAGCTAAACAAATAACCCGCAAAATTATTTAGTCTTAGAACTGCGGTGTAAGACGCTGGTTCTGTTCTCGCTGTTGAACTGCTGCTAGGTAGTATTACAGGTAGTAATATTTCACAGACCGAGCGCCGCCTCTGCTCCACCTGGGAGTGAACTCTCACACCTAACCTCTGTTTGAAGCTGCAGCATCTAACTTAAAAAAAATACATTTTACATACGTATTAAAACTTTCGCTGTCCTAACATGAGACAGATAATCTCTGAAAAAATAATTGATCTCCTCCCTGATCTGCATAATTACTCCGCTCAGTCAGAAAGCCACTCAGAACTAGCAGTAATCAGCTAGCCGCCATGCTATCAGGAAGTTTTCATTCAGTAACTCTGGATTGTTTATTGTAATGGATCCTGTATTTGCCTTTGAATGTTAAGTTTTACACTTGAATTTTTTGGCAATGTTGAGAGGTTTTATTTTGACTCTTTGCATTATTTAGCCTCTTCAGAGCCTTCATATGTTTTCAGTCTGTTAAAGATAGCATTACCGATAACAGTACAATTTGCACAATGCCTGTTTTGTTCTTTTCTTGGAAAAAGTGATTAAAAACAAGTTTGTGTCTAAATTAAGGTGAATTTATGGTTCCTTTTTCCACATAATGTAACTGGTAGGGCTTACGATTAAAAAAATAAGAATTATGTGATCGGTATCGGCACATCTCTAATACAGTGGGGAGAATAAGTATCATTGTAGTCAGTACCCACATAGTTTGAAAGTCCTGTGGAATACTTTTTTTGTTGGTAGTGCGTTAAGTTTGGTGTGACGCAATGGCATTCATAATCCACATCCGAAATGACGGCCTAATCGACTGTTTTTCGCTTACAATGACTTTGAACAAGGTGCAGACAATCAAACTGGCAGGTCAGTTTGCTAGGCTGTGAGCAAACGAAATCCAACGAAAACCCATCACGGTACCTTAGGTTACGTTTGTCATATGAAGCTAAGAAGGGTTTACAAACTGGTCTGATTTAACACGTAAAACCTTCAAGAGTGAACAAAAGGTGCTCTGAGTGTGACTCACCGTCAGCCCTGGTGGCTGAGGGTTACACGCAGCGTTAGCGTGAAGTTCCTGGTCCTCAGAGTAGCCAGCTACAAGTTCCATATCATCTAATATACCCACTAATAATTTTACAACATGAACAAATTCGCGTGCTGTTGACAAAAATTTCACGTTAGAAGAATGAGAAAGTTTGTTTAGTTCGGAACCTGACGTAACTAGGACAACAAGTTAGCTAACCTAGCTATTACCAGTATTGGGTTAAACAAACTTAAAGATAAACTCAGTCAGGAGTTGTGAACCATGTTAGTACTTACACGACGCTTCTGGAAATGATCCAAGACACCATGACCTCTGCCTTTGTTGGGTGAAGATGTGTCAGAGCAGGAAGACAGCACCGATGTAAGGTCTATTGTCAGAACTTCTTCGGCCAAAACTTCGACGATCAGATCCAGCAGAACTTAGCCATATCAAAGAACAGCAGGCATCCAAGTCGTTGAAAACACCGCGGATCTCACTGATCACTCCCTGTAGTCATAGCCTAGTGATTAAATGCATATCCAAAGGGAGCGCAATGGCTGTTTCTGACTGTTCTTCCTTCGCCTCCACTTTTCTGCCCAGTTCCTGACACCACAGCAGTACAGATGGAGCTCGGAGATTCTGACGTAAACAGGAAGAGAACTAGTTTCCGTGCATTTTATTGGCCAGCGGGATCTGTTTTCAAAGAATACTCATCGCCATTGGTTGGTCACTCTTTCTCCGCTGAATGATTGAGACGGAAGATTTTGAAGTTGAGTTTTATGTCAAATGGGAAATTAGGAGAACACCAATTTAATTTAATATCATAACACAGCAAAAGGCATATTACATCTAATTCGGAATAAAACTAAGTACAAGACACATACACACCAAATAATAAAAACACAGAAATTATGTGAATATCCTACATCGGCCTGTGACCTACCAGCTTAGTTTTACATTTTACATCTGGAAGAAAATATATATTTAAGAGTTACATTGCCTCCCCTCATCGACAACACTGATTATGTGCTAGGTAAATAAATAATCTGCACAGTCACTTGACGTGTGGTGCAGATAAACGTGGACCTAATAACATTGGTGCAACTATCCGCTGTTTTCCCACTTTAGCTTCAATGCTAGTTAATACACACACACACACACACACACGGAGGATTACACACAAAAAGTGTGAAAGGTGATGCCGATTCTAGGGGCCCTGACACAATTTAATTATTTATTTTTTGTTCATAGAATAAAAAATAAATAAATAAATCGGGGCCCTCTCAATTACAAAATTAATCATATTGTATTTTCACAGATTGTTTGTAGCAGTAAAAATGTAATGTTCCCACTCCCAGATCATAAAACACACGTTCATATTTGCCCTATCTGCGTTAAATGGTTCGTTCCTGCTTGGAGCGCTTCAGAGTGACGCTGTTCAGCTGGAAGACACGAATGATTGTGGCAGTTACTATGCTGCTAAGAAAAGTTATAAAATCAGGTTTTCAAAAAAAAAAGAGAGGGAGAGAAAGAAAAATGCAAGAGTGTTAATTTATAACCCAGTTTTTCTCCAAGAGAGGTGGGTAGACTGTGTGAGATTATCAACCATTTAGCATAATTAGCTTAGCTACAGACTACTGTTTGCCTCCATTTCATTAGCATTTAATGAATTAAGGAAAGAAATGACCAACATATTCATATATTTAACTTGTCCCTTGTACCTTTTACCACTTAACAACAATTGAGTCAGTCAGCAGCAGCTCTAACCCACGTCCTTCCTGACTAGTCCTCTCTTGCGTGAAATTAAAGCTGCCGTATGTCACTTTGATATAAATATATTTTTTCCACATATTTGTTAAAACT
>NW_015119474.1:0-3074 GCF_001443285.1 Poecilia latipinna
GAGCGGGAAGCTCTTCCATGGGCTGAACCATCCGTCCATTAACACCCCGGCTAACCGGGATCTCAAACTTTATCCACGCAGACAGAGTCAGCATGTTGAAATGTAAACACACGTCGCACATAATACTTTGTTCATAAAGAAATATTCTCGCTGCTCGCTCACCTCTAAATGTTTACCTGTGAACACTGAGTGCAGCTCAATGAGGACATTTGCAGTTCACACTGAGCGGCCCAAGCAGAGCAAACACAGTGGATTTAAACTTGACTCCTACCTTGATGAATTCTACAAAGAAACATGGATCCTCATCCTCACCGAGGGTTGATACAAATGTCCACATAGGTAAACCTATATGGGCGATCCGCGCAGAGGTAAACTACAGAGATGAAGCCATGACAGCACGCACGAAGCAGAAACCATGGAGTGGCACCAGCAGTGTGATTGGTCTGAGTTTCCTGTTCAATGCATCAACTATAAAAACTATAAACCCATCTTTCTTTCAGGAATAATTCTGTCCTGCCAGTGAAATACTAAACACTGAAGAGACGCTTGTATTCCGGCTTATTAAACAAAAACTATTATTAAAAAACTTTTTTTTTCTTTCTAATAAAACAAAAACACACAAGGCTTAACCTGGCAGGGGGCATGTATAGCATGGCGGCCCCCCAGGCCTATAATACACTGGGGGAAACCCTGTAATTATTCTAATAATCTGTTGTCCCATGTCATTTTCAAACTACTATTGTTCTTTAAAACCATCCAATCCAGTCTCTGATGGAGAAATGCCATATTAACATGAACACTGCCAGATTCAAGGAGCTGTTTCTCTGCCAGATTAAAGTTTTTCTCTAGATCTTCTTTATTTTTGCTGGAAAATGCTGGGAGGAAACATCTTTCTTCCTCTCTTTCTTCTGAAGCTGCTGTTTGTGGGAGAAGATCAGATAAAAATGAAATGAGGACATGGTGACATGATGCAGAAGAGTTCATGTTGCTTCAATCATTTAATGGATGTGTTTCTGTCAGGGTTTACTCGTCTGATCTGATTTGTGAATTTGATACTGACATAGAACAGACTATGATCACTGAACAGAGACAGATGTGATGTTTGATAATAGAACAATATTCTGTTCATAATGATGGATCAAATTCTGCTTCATATGGTGGTTTTTATTTTACTTGTGTTTTTTCTTCTCTTTCAGCAAATGTTGTTCTGCAGGAGGTTCTAGAGGAACATAAGATCAGTCTGAGGTGGAGATGTGAATGTGTGACTGAAGGAAGTGATGAAACAGGAAGTAGAACCCTCCTCAACAGGATCTACACTGATCTCTACATCACAGAGGGATGGAGTGAAGAGGTTAATACCCAACATGAGGTGAAGCAGCTGGAGAGAGCTTCCAAGATCCAGAACCTCCATGACTCTCCAATCAGGTGCCATGACATCTTTAAATCCTTCCCTGACCAACATGGAGCCATCAGAGTGGTTCTGACCAACGGCGTCGCTGGTGTTGGAAAAACCTTCTCAGTGCAGAAGTTCACTCTGGACTGGGCCGAGGGCTTGGAGAACCAGGATGTCAGTGTGGTGGTTCTGCTGTCGTTCAGGGAGCTGAACCTGATCAGAGATCAGCAGCACAGTCTTCTCTCACTGCTCCATGTTTTCCATCCAACACTCCAGAAGCTCCCAGGAGAGCAGCTGGCTAAATGCAAACTTCTCTTCATCTTTGATGGCCTGGATGAAAACAGACTTTCACTGGACTTCAGCAGCAGTCAGCTGGTTTCTGACGTCACACAGACGTCATCAGTCAACGTTCTGCTGACAAACCTCATCAAGGGGAACCTGCTTCCCTCAGCTCTCATCTGGATAACTACCAGACCTGCAGCGGCCAATCAGATCCCTCCTTCATGTGTTTCCAGGGCAACAGAAGTACGAGGCTTCGCCGATGCCCAGAAGGAGGAGTACTTCAGGAGGAGGTTCAGTGATGAAAAGCTGTCCAGCAGAATCATCTCCCACATCCAGACCTGCAGGAGCCTCCACATCATGTGTGGAATCCCAGTCTTCTGCTGGATCACTGCTACGGTTCTGGAGAACATTTTGACCTCAGAGCAGAGAGGAGAGCTGCCCAAGACCATGACTGACATGTACTCACACTTCCTGCTGGTACAGACAAAAAGGAAGAAGAACAAGTACCATGGAGGACATGAGACAAGTCCACAGGAGCTGATGGAGGCTGACAGGGAAGTTCTTCTGAAGCTGGGGAGGCTGGCGTTGGAACATCTGGAGAAAGGAAACATCATGTTCTTCCAAGAAGACCTGGAGCAGTGTGGTCTGGATGTCACAGAGGCCTCGGTGTACTCAGGAGTTTGTACAGAGATCTTCAAAAGAGAGAATCTGATCTTCCAGAAACCAGTTTACTGCTTTGTTCACCTGAGCATCCAGGAGTTTCTGGCTGCAGTTTACATGTTCCACTGTTTCACCAGCAGGAATACAGAGGTGGTGGAGAAGTTCCTGGGAAGAAATTACTTTGAAACATCTCTGGATGACTTCATGGAAAAAATGTTGGAGAAATCTCTTTTCAATAAAAATGGCCACCTGGATCTGTTTGTCCGCTTCCTTCATGGTCTCACTCTGGAGTCCAACCAGAGTCTGTTAGGAGGCCTGCTGGGTCAGACAGAGATCAGTCCAGAAACCATCCAGAGAATCATCAACAATCTGAAGGAGATGAACTCTGATGAAATCTCTCCTGACAGAAGCATCAACATCTTCCACTGTCTGGTGGAGATGAACGACCTCTCAGTGTTTCAGGAGATCCAGCAGCTCCTGGAATCAGGGAAGAAGCTCTCAGAGATCCAGTGTTCAGCTCTGGCCTTCATGCTGCAGATGTCAGAGGTTCTGGATGAGTTGGACCTGGAGAAGTACAACACATCAGAATGGGGCCGACTGAGACTGGTTCCAGCTGTGAGGAACTGCAGAAAGGCTCGGTGAGTCCAGACCAGTGATGGCATAGTGACTTTGAAAAAGTAACTTTAATCAGATTACTGATTACTCCTTGAAAAAGTAACTTAGTTAGATTACTGATTAC
>NW_015119475.1:0-3074 GCF_001443285.1 Poecilia latipinna
CATTGGGTAATCAGCACATGAAACACTCCTTCGTGAGTTCGCCCACAACTCCAGTTAATCTATTAGGAAGAGACTTACTGATAAAAATGGGAGCTACAGCGATGTGTTCCGCTGATGGACTAACTGTTGCATTTCCTGATGGCACCTCCCTACGCTGTGGAAATTTTCACACAGATGGACAGTTTCTCATGCGATGCATTTATTTACTCTATTCAAGCAAATTCTGAGTTAATCTAATCTATTGAGAAATGTTTCAGTTTTGGGCTTCAGCAAAATATAAAAGAGGTTAAATAAAAATTCACAAATGTTTTAACTATTTGAATGAGTTTCTAAAGTAGTACTGAATATTCTGAACTGAATACATTAAAATTAACAATGATGTCATGTGTCAAGTAGATTTCTACAAAATAGAGTTTAAATTGTTTGATTGCTGCTTCTCCCTTGCTATAATTCAAAATTATTTGTTTAACCAAGTAATGCAGAAAGGAATAACCTGAACATTATATCATTTAATAAATCTAGTTGTATCAAACTTCTCCCCAAAAACATTGATAAATATGATAAACACTACAAAGGAGGGTAATTCAGTTAAGTAAACATTCTATAGAAGGATTTCAGAGAACAAATTGTTCAAAGGTTAAAATTGTTGAACTTATGACATTTAAAATCATGATGAGAATAAAATAAGTCAGTTAAATATGGAGTGACAGGGTTAACTTTATTCTTGTAAAAAAACAGGCTAATCATTCTTTGAAGGTTTAAAATGGAAAGAAAATATGAGGATTCACATAGAAATTGGTCTAAATTGGGATTTACAAATTAGCAATTATGGAATCGCTTAAAGTGGGCCCAACAGATTGACAGAATATAAAAGAATCTAGTCCTATGTGTAATTGTTGATCCAATGCCTAAACATTTCTCATAATCATAATTTACAGTTTTTGGTCTGAGACAAAATAAAGTTGTCTTTCATTACATGAATGGAATATATTACAAGGGATCTTAATTTGGCACGGATCATTAACTTTTCACAGTATTGATGATACTTTACAAGCCTTTAGTGTAGAGGGTTACTTCTTGTTAAATGAGGACTATTTGATTGAAGTTAATTAAAATAACAAAAGCAAAACATTTATGTATGGTTTAAGATTTCTGGTAAAGTTTCTATTAGGGATAAATCTTATATACATTTCAAATGATATTTCTTTGATAAAACGTGACTGTGGGCAGTTTTGTACATTTATTTCATAATCTGATCTTTTACTTGATTTTTTTGTTTGGTTTCTGATTTTGTCTGATCCTATGAATATGCCAACACTTAAAACAAGCAAAGTTATTTTTGAAGGTTGAAATGTACAAGGTGTTACTGACTTTAAACATTTCTTTTGCTATTATTAAGAGGAGAACTGAAATAACAGATGTTACTGATATATTGATGCTCTATTGGCTTAGTATGAAAATAAAAAAAATCTTGATCTTCAGCTTCAAGGAGCAGCCTTTAAATAAAGAAAAAAGAACATTATATTTACAATCAGATGATGCAGAATCTTAAAGAACCTTCCTTGCTCTCCTCATCACCTGTGGATGCTGCTGTTCCCTGCCTGAGGTCCTCGGCTGTTCAGTGCATCACTTCCAACACAGAGAAGGGCAGCGGTACCAATAGAACCCCACCTGCCTATCAGATGTTTTCCCAGAACCTAAAGACGACCGTGGACCTCCAGCTTTCTATAGTATAAGGGCAGTACTAGTATCTAGTGACAAAACAACATTTTTTCATTCACTTTAATGTTCTTTATATAATCCATTGATTTTGCTTTTTGTTGTGTTTTTTCTGTTGCAGAATGAAGTCCAATCCTTTCTGGGTGTGCCGGGGTGTGAGACTGTGGGCGCCTTCCACGATTGGTGGACCGAGTTAAAGCTGAAACGCCACACTGAAGCCTCCTGGGGTTTCCTATCGAGCTGCGCCGGCTCTACATCTGGACACACGCAGAAACTGATTTGACGTAGAAAGGTCTCGCTATAGAGAGACTGATATGATTAGATTTTATTACTATTATTGCATTTTACTTAGAGAGCATTTTTACTTGTTTCCTCATCACAGTTCATTCATATCAGTATATTTTGACTGTGCTGCCCTTGATCCTGATTTATTGCATTGGTTTGCTGTTTTATGAATGTGTTCATTGTTCTGTCCTTTCAATACTCAGACTTCTAAGCTTTTCTTACCATTTCATTTCGTTTAACATTGCATCCTTTCTGTAGTTCATTAACTTTTAAATATTACATAGAAATTTCAATAAGTTTGGTTTTTAAAACTAACACATTGTTTTACGCATTACTCATTATTGCTTCATTGACTTTAAAGGATAGTACCTTAACATTTCTAATTTTACTTTATTAAGTTTTAAGTAATATCTACCTTTTATTCATTTTACATTTTATTCATTTTAAATATTAACCTAACACTTTATTCATTTTTGCATTTTATTAAGTTTTGAAATATCATCCTACAATTCTATTCAATTTACATTTTGGTTAACAACTTAGTGAATATAATTTTAATACTTTTTTACTTTAAAGATGACAATTAGATCCTCCTAACACTTCACCCATTTTATATTTTCATAAAATTTAACATTTATTCTTTTTAACTTGGATTACAAAATGTATATAAAAACTAACACAAAAAAATTTCAGACTTTGTTCTTTAATAGTTCATTACCCTTCTATGGCATGGCGTTGACCTGAGGTAACAAAAAGAAATAATAAATAAATAACAAGCAACATAAAGGTAATAATAATATTTGGTTCCAGAAAGTGTCATGGTCCGACTTTATGATTGATGTGTAATTACAGATGATGAAGCTCTGACAAAACTGCAAAAATATTTTCTTCTACAAAAAAACAAAAAACAAAACAGTCATGCCATGGAGGGTTGACTTATGTTCCTCCAAATTTAACACTCTAACATCCTTTAACAATTTTATTTCTTTACATGTTCTTTATTAGAATTGTAAGAGGGACATTGTGGTTTCGATCCACCGCCTAAGAGGCATAGGGGTGCCCTGTCCGTT
>NW_015119476.1:0-3070 GCF_001443285.1 Poecilia latipinna
AGCTTAAACCAGAGGTTCCCAGCTGTGTGAAGCTGACACCCCACCCACGTCAAAAAATTCAGCAAATAGTCTGAATGGTTAGTGCTCCGTTTCTGCAGGTTTGTGCCGTTAAAATTTTCGTTTGTGCAGTTTTGGTTTCTGAGATATTAAAATTTAGGTCATCCAGAGTTCACCATCCCCCATATTGCTCCAAAACAAACCAAAGTGGGCTAGTTCGTTAGTGCTCCGTTTGTGCAGGTTTGTGCCGTTAAAATTTTCGTTTGTGCAGTTTTGGTTTCTGAGATATTAAAATTTATTTTTTAAGGTCATCCAGAGTTCACCATCCCCCCATATCGCTCCAAAACAAACCAAAGTGGGCTACTTCGTTAGTGCTCCGTTTGTGCAGGTTTGTGCCGTTAAAACTGTCGTTTGTGCAGCTTTTGTTTTCGAGATATTAAAAGTTATAATTTTGGCCGATGACGTCACCATCACCCCATCTGGCTCCAAACAAACTGAAGTGGGCTACTTCGTTTAAATTCTTCAGATTTTCAGCTGTTGTACAATGTGTATCTTCTTTTGTTTTGAACTTCAATAAAGATTTAGAACAAGAAGAAATTTGTCTCATTTCAAGATAGCATTGTTTTCTCTCCAATGTAGCGCGCTCTCTCTCCAGAATAATTGAATCCTGCCAATAAAGGACATGCAGCCGTGACCCTAACGTAACGTGTACAACCTGTACAACTGTGCTTTGGTTTCGGAGGTGTTCTCAACAATTATATTCACATTGTTGGCTTACTTTGTGCTGATTATGCAGCAAACGGGTAAAAATATATTTTTTAAAATCCATAGCTAATATCCTAGTTGCTTGAGCAAAGTTTTTGCAGAGTAAACCGGAAGTGCGTCACTGGTTCAACAAAGTTCATCCAAGTAATGTACTTAATATTTAGTAAATATATTTTAAATGCAACAATTTTCATTTCATCCTGTTTGACATTAAATGTGCATGGGCTTCAAGGATTTTTAAAAGCACATACAATTTTTGTGAACTTTGACATAGTTTTTACACAACGTCAACTGGGATTGGCTCCACCCACACTGTAGTGAACCCCCTCCCCCACCCCTGATCTTGTTTTGGCGGCAGAGCAAGTATCATTTCAACCTCTCGTTAAAATTACTCTAGCAATCTCAGAGAAATACTTTTGAATAAATAATTTTTGGAATTTATCCAACCCTCCGATTTTGATTTTTGTACAAGGTAAGTAAATTAATGTTCAGGTTTCACATAAAATATTTACTCAATGTAATCCATCCCCATAAAAGCAGAGAGGATGTATGCATGGCTAGCTCATATGCATTCAGACTTTTTAAACCAAGAGGGGCACTAACTTGCAGCCTTTACATTTATATTGAATCATTAACACTTCAGCATATGCATAAAGCATATCTTCTGAATTAAATTCAAAAATAATTCCAAGGGAATATTAAAATTTAACAGCTACTTAAATTGTTAAGCCACCGGACTAGTAACAATGCATTATTGATTTTTTAAAAATTAGCTTAAATGTTAGAAATTAAACTATGAAAGCCAACTTTACTTCTTTTAGTTCAGTGTAATTGTGCAGACACTACTATACCAATGTTTTGTGGCTTCTTTGAAATCATGTAGGCAAGATTTTAAGCAAAGCGTTTTTTATTTTTTAACGAGATGCCTCGACAGCCAGCAGTAGACAGAGAGTCTCTTTTCGCAGTTCTCTGCAACTCAAAAGAGGCTATTCTAGAAAACGGCCATATAGCCACTCCAGCTGCCGCTGTCTGGACAGAGATAAGTCAGCAGTTGGGAAATAAAATGTCTGCAAAAGATCTGTACACATTTGTAAAGCTAAACAGACAAAACATCTGGTCATGCTTGGAAGTTAATCAAGGAAGTGATCCTGAAAGCCCTGTGGACACAGAGTTTGACTCAGACACCACTTCTCCTGAACAATATTCAGATTTTCAGCTTTAAGTTCCATTTAAAGATCGGATTAAATTTATACCAGAAAAAGTTGAATATAATGACAAGTTTTCATCATCTGGTAAAAGGAATTACACAATTTTAAAACCTGGCACATGGAGTCATATAATTAATGATCTGGTTTGGAAAAAGTTGAAAAGCACTTGTACAATTTGTATTCCAAAGATCAAAAGTTTATCCAACTGTCACTAGTAAGTACATTGATATCATAGGCTTCTGTAAAGAGTGTCAAGGTCATGTTAAAATGACAGAGAGCCAACAGTCAACAGCCCAATGGTGCTCCAGTGTTCCATTGAAGGCGCCGACATCTCCCTGCACACTGGCCAGTCCAAAAGATTCATGTCAGGAACCCTTCGTGCACAGATTTCAGAAGAGTTGTGTGAAGGTCGGATGGAACCATCTGTATGGAGGTCAGCAAAGGCATGAGAGTTGATGGATATTGGAGATCCCGAGCCAAGTCGCCTTCCAAACCTGGCAACCTTACGAAAAGCTAAGCAGGAGAGAAAAGATTTGGAGTTGGGCGTCAAAGACCCCATTCTATCTTTGCAGTTATTAAAGTATAGCACACCCAACAGTGGCAGTATAAGAGATATTGGTCTGGATAAATTATTTTGTCACTATTGGAGTCAAACTCAGATACATGTTTAAGGCACTGACCAAAAAATGTCCCTCAGTAGTTTGCTTTGATGCAACTGGTTCAGTTGTCAGAAAACGGGCACGACCAAATGGTACATCTGGCCACATCTTCTTATACCAAGGTGTTCTGAAGGGAGACAACTGCTCAGTCCCAGTCATACAAATGCTATCAGAAAGGCATGACATTAACGCAATTGCAACATGGCTGACAGAATGGCTTCGTGCAGGCGCAGCTGTACCAAAAGAAGCTGTGAGTGACTTTTCCCTGGCTATTCTTGGTGCTCTGGTGAAGGCCTTCACTCCTCTTTCTAACCTGAAGTCATACATTGATGAATGCTTCCGTGTGCTACTTGGGAACCAGTCTGGAAAACTTCCTCCCTGTTACATCAGGGTTGATGTTGCCCACTGCATAAAAATGGTCTGCCAGTGGGCAAGTCACAC
>NW_015119477.1:0-3067 GCF_001443285.1 Poecilia latipinna
AATTAGGGCATTTGAATCAAGACATGTTAAGTTTTAAAACTAGCTTATTTTAAATTTATTTTCTCAACAGTTCCCTCTTTTAATCTCTTAATAGAGATTACACTCTAAAATATAATTTTAAAATATGCTATGCGATGGAATAAGCCTAAATTCAGAAACACCATATTATAGCTGATAAATTACGCCCCTCTTTTTGCATGCAACCTTCTACATAACATTTGTTGTTAAAATGTTGGCATATTCATTGCACATAAAATCAGACAGCAAAATCATATAAAGGATTCACAACTTAAAATAAATGTTCAAAATCATCTAGCCCATAGTCATGTCTTACCAAAAGATGATCTAAAAATGCATAAATTTATCAATACTTAACAGAAACTTTACCACAAATCTTAATGTTATACTTAAAATGATATTTTAGAAAAGTCAATCATATTCCTGATGTAAATAGGATGTTACACAAATATTTGTCCAAAATTATCCATGAAATAAATGAGCAAGTTAGATACAATATACTGCATATAAAAGACTTACAAACTATCAATAAACCTCCAGTTGAATAGTTTTTGTACAATTTTTTCTTTTTTTACATATCTTCATTTTGTGTCCGTGTTTCTTGATGCTCCTTGAAGTAAGATGAGTTCGTTGGCAAGTCGTAGACAAAAGATGAAAACTTGGTAATAGAAAAAACAAAGATGATCCTCTCGTCTCCAGCAGCTCATTTTCCTTATAGTTTTGAACTCAGGGTCGTCAGCTCAGTAACCGATGCTCACCTATTTAGGGATTATTGTGCCCAGAATTTGGTGAGTTTAACAAAGAGGCCGTTCCCTCTTTTCCAATTTGATGACATCAAAAGCAGAGTAGAATGAAAGAAATCCTGATGAACATCTAGGTGTGAGGTCGTCCTCCGGTCAGGGAAGATCCTCAGGTTGGTTCTTTGTTATCCAATGAGGTCATCAGCTGGTCGGCATACTGGAACAGAGTCTGTCACCTATCTAGAGCTCCTTAATGTATTTTAAAATAAAATAAGTAATTCCTTCCAATTTCATTTACACTGATTTATTAATTAATACTCTAATCATTCCTTATTGTTTCAAGTCATATATTGTTCTTGTTATCAAATCTTATTTTAATAGTTATTTTATTGTATTATCAGGAAGGAAGAGATTTTGTGGTAGCTTTAAGTTTTATTTATTTCTCTTTAAAATTTTATTCCTAATTATCATTTATTTCCTTATATTAAGTCTCTTCCGGTAATTTTCCTTTTGTATTACAACTTAATAACCTTCGAATTTTAAGAAGCTGCTCCTTTAGAGCTGCATTTTGTCAATCTTTTGACCCTCTTTTTATAAAAGGCCTACATCAGAGAAATAAATGTTTTCCCATTGTGTTGAACCCAAAACTTAACCATATTTTAGAAGCAGTTCCATAATTGTTCATTTTAAATCTCCAATTTAGACCAATTTAATTTCAATCATCATATTTTCTATTTTAAAACCCCAAAGAATGATCAGCCTATTTTACAAGAATAAAGTTAACCGTGTCACTAAATATCAAAAATTATTTATTTTATTCCAATCATAGTTTTAAATCCCAAAATTTCAACCATTTCTACCTTTGATCCATGTATTCTTTTGAAAAACCTATTTATAAAATATTTAATTGGATAATGTATTACCCTTTTTATATTGTTTATCAATTATCAATGCATTTTCAGTTTTGGGGAGAAATTCGATACAACTAAGTTTATTAAATGATGTAAATATTTAGTTTAGACCTTCCTGGATGTCTTAGTTAAACAACTTATTTTAAATCATATGAATAGAGATTCAACAATCCAACGATCACCTTCCTTGTTTTAAGAAACACTTTTTATATAAATTATTTGACAAGTAATATTAAGTTTAGTGTATTCAATTTATAAATTTTAGTTATTCCATATCCAAATAGTTAGCTCATATTTAATGAATTTTGATTTAACTTCAATAACCTCGTTTGCCAAGAAGTAGAGAGAGCTCCAAACTACAAATTTGCTTATTAGATCAATTCCATTCATTTCCCCCTGTTTCTATAACAGAACAAATGTTCTGTCATAGAAAACAAGAAAAATCCCATACAACTCATTGAGATGAAATCTGCTATCACCGCTAACTTTAGCATCATATAACACAGTTGGATGTAATTTAAAGATGGTGTCCCAGATGCTGTTACAATCTGCACACCTCAATCAAAGAATTTAACAATTGATTTAAAATTATGAAATTAACACAGAACTTGGTGCCAGTAGCTCAGTAAGCTCTATAGACACCCATCAATCAACTTTAGCACCTTAATTTTAAATTTCATTTAAATTTAAATTTAGTTTTCACTGAATGGTAGCCACTACACTATGCAAATAAAATTTAGATCATCTTCCTTAGTAGATGAAGCGTTACACACAATGAAATTCAGCTATGGTTAAGAAAAACTTTTGTAATTCCAATAGTTAGTCCCTGCCCATTCTTTTCAGGCAGGAAGGAAAAAACACATTAGCATTTTGTGAGACAAACAGAGTGAATCATGGAGGAAGTCAATGCATTTCCGAGAAATGCAGAGTCGTAACCGTTGGGTCACACCAACCCTCAAACTGCATTGTAAAACCTCAGACACCAGGAGATGGGTGTCCTCAACACTTAGCATTTCACTGCAGGGGTTCAGGACATGAAGGCAACAGGGTGCATCTGTGCTATAACTAAAGTAAGGAGAGATAAAAAATGGCATCACACACTACAAAAATTTAAAAAGAACTTATTACCAAGTTTTGTTGGCATCCATTTCGTCTCCCACCTGCAGACCGAAGGGAACCCCAGGAGTGGGCTTTGGCGCTCAGGTCACATGATCAGAGGTGAGAATCCAGGATCAAACATGAGAACACACAACAGGACCACTGCTGAGCGACTTGCCATGCCCCATTTCTTTATCTGCTGAATCAGAAGGTGTCCAGAGTAGCAGTCATTCCCGCAGTGCAGAAACATCTGGATACAGTCCCTCTTTGATGAACTTTGGTCAGCCTTTCGTAGTCGAC
>NW_015119478.1:0-3063 GCF_001443285.1 Poecilia latipinna
CTGACGATTTTTTTATTCAACAAACAGTCGCCTCCGTAGCTTAAGGAAGAATTGTTGACGGCCACAAAAGCCTGCCACCGTCTGCTATTGCTGATCACCAGCTTGGTCAGACAATGTTCTAAGTACAAGCCATAATCAGTATTCAATTCCTCATCAGACATTTCAATGGGGTTGCAGTCTGCAGGCAGGTTATTCCATCCTTTCCACTCCCAAATGTTGGTGCTAGTCTCTGGTTAATCTCACTCTCTTGGGGCCCTGAGAGTAGACATATTGGACTGACGCTGACTGACATTCACTGAATGTTATGGAGGAGCCGTCTCTCCATACCAAAGGCAGATTGGCTTTGGCAGAGACAATTTGGGCATTTTTTATTTTTTTTTTCCCATGGGCAACACAGAAATGCATTTACCTGACAGATAAGTTAAAATCATAAGCAGAATGCTTTATTTGTTTCACTGTAGAAGGATAATGTCCAATTAAGTGAAAAAAACATGTATTAGATGTAGCATTTTGTATTAGTGATCCCCTGGTTCTCATAGGCCATTGTACTGCATCTCTTAATGCGACACAGATGTTTTTAATTGCATTAAATCCTCAGCACGACACTGCAGAAGCCTGCCATCTCGTTCATTTAAATCAGCCTCGGGGAAGCATAAAATGCATACAGGATAATGAATAATGCTCTACATGTGCACACTACTTTGTCTTTTTACTAGTAAATCGTTTGAATCCACATGTTCTTGTGGACATGTTTTCTAATTTTACACGTTTGGCTCTAATGGTAAAAGAAACGCGGCTGCAGCTGGAAGGTCAAACATTTACCCCGACCGGAAGCCACGGCTATTTAAGACCCGGGCCAGTTTTCTTTACAGAAAGCAAACTACACATGGGGTCCATTCATCATGGCGGAGATGAACTTACTAAAATAAATGCGGTAGTCTGGAGAATTCGGGTGTCCTCTCTGCTCCGTTTGATAGTGCATCGTTTTTCTGGGATAATACGAATGTGGCACAGCTGCTGCAGTTTGTCTGACTGCTTTATTAATGCAGGAAGCGGGAAACGGGCCGAAAACAGTCAGCAAGCAGCCGAACGAGGAGCGGAGCAGCTGCGATCTCATTGTAATATATACACTTCCCCCCGATCAGTCAGTTCCTGCTTCCCGTCCTGCCCGCGTGCGTCCGAGAAATGTAACAGGGAAGCTTCCTGTTGCATTTTCAAAGTAAAAGGGATCTTGTAAAATCAATAAATCAATCAATCAATAAAGAGCTTTTCTCTAACACGATCAGCTTTAGACTACGACGATGACAGCGAGCGATAAAGAGCTTGCAAAATTAAAATAAATTCACACATCACTTTATACATTTTAATGGCTTGCTACAGCAACTCAGCCAGTTACACGGCAGCAACTCAGCGCATTTTAGTGGAAAGTGCTAAGATACAGGAACAGAACAGTCGCCAAGTAATCTATAAGTGTTTGTTCAGTGTTAACAATAATATAATACCGCTTTACATTACCGTTGTGGGCTTCTGCCACAACTACACTAAGATGTAGTGTAGTGGCACCTTAAAAACCCTACAAGGCTACTCTTGCCTTGGAGGATTTTACACCTGCAAAGGTGTAGTTGTGGCAGAGAGAATGCCACATTGGCAGCATCTATGCCAATGTGGCAACCCATTAGCATAGAGAATTTAAAAGCTGAGTTCAGTCTTCTCATTGAGTGTAGGATTTTACACTTACAAGTAAGACATGTAGCTGTTTGTATCATAATCCACATCAAGATATTCAATAACTACCTGAGCTAAGATTTATCCCATTAAAGAGCTTCACCAATGTTCTTTTGCCTTAATCTCCCCTCAACCTACCCTTTTGTTCTCTTTTCTTTGGAGGTTTAATCGCCACAGTGCATTGTGATCAAAGTCCACACGTGTACATATACCTTGGGCAAACACCCCACCCACTCACCTTGATGTGCCTCTTTTATAGTAGGTCCCTCTTCAAACAAATGACAAACACAGCTTCCAACATAGCTGCCATAAAAGCTGGTTTATCAAAATCTTTCAAATGCATTTCATAAATGTCACCAATGGAGCTTTGAGAAAAAAGTGTAGAAGTAGGTTCCAACCTAAAACTTGGTTTTAATTACATTGAACTACGAGCTTAATTGTGGGATACTTTTTTGGTAAATCTATGGGGACAGTCAAATAAGTAAATCAATTTTATGTTTCTAATAAAATCTAATCTAAGTGTCCTGGGTTTAGAAGAGTACACCTCTGCCTTTCAGCGGGTGTAGCAAACTGCACTATATATTAAACAAGACGCTCATGTAACTCCGTCGGCACAGAGCAATTACTCTATACAAACAGATTATGCTGTTTTCTCTCGTATGTTTCTTCACAGTGTTTGATTCTGTATGGCCTACCTATACACGTACTCCCTGGTGACTGAGTACTATGCTTTTCTATTGTATGCAATTTATATGTGCTTTCCAGAGGTAGAAAGCTGGAAAATAATGCCTAACAGCTTAGCCTAACATCAACAGACTACATGGACTCACAGTATTGACCGTTTCCGAGAATGACCTCAGAATCTGGCAGTCTCTCATAAACCTGTGACACAACTGCATGCATGTGTGCTTCGTGCTTCAGCAACACGCGAAGAAAGGCTGCCTGAGGTAAATACGTCTCCAGCTTCCTTCCCGCATGTCTTGTACTGTTGCATAAGTCAGTGTTTCCCAACCTTGGTCCTCGAGGCACACTGCCCTGCATGTTTTAGAAATGTCCCTGCTTTAATGCACCTCATTCAGCTGATTGCAGTTCAGCAAAGACCTGCTAGTTGAAATCACCTGTGCTGAAGCAAGGAAACACCTTGTGCTTTGAGGACCAGGGTTGGGAAACACTGGCATAAGTAATATATATATATATATATATATATATATATATATATATATATATATATATATATATATATATATATATATATATATATATTTTTTTTTTTTTTTTTTTTTTGTTTTTTTTTAAATTTAATTTTAAAGACTAATAAAATCATGCTATATGTTGTAA
>NW_015119479.1:0-3058 GCF_001443285.1 Poecilia latipinna
TTCTGTTGTAAATCACAGCATGAGGTCACTGCAGGAGGAGGGAAGTCCGGCTCAGTGTGTCTTGTGGACCGTGAAAGGTCTGCTTGAAAACAAACATTCACCTGACCACTCGTCGACACTTTGGCCCAACCATGCTGGCTTTCAGTTGTTTTATGTTTAAACTTATTGTGTTTAGTTACTGTTAGTTTAGTTTAGCTTTTTGTCCTGTCTGTTGCCCAGTTATTTACTCCTTCTTTCTCTCTAATTAGTCCATTGCGTAGTTATCAAGCTCTCAGTATTTTAAACTTCTTTTGTCCCCCCTTACTTCTCCATTCTCTCTTCCTTTGCCATGGAATACTGTGTTTTCCTATCAGTTATTGTAACTTCTTCCTTATCAATGTTATTAAACGTATTAACTTCTTCTAGCCTTGGACTGATCTGCATTCTGGGTCCAACCACATCCTACATTATGACAGGAAACACCTTTTACAATGTTTTGTCTTTTGTGAGATGTCTGTCTAATTTCCTGTCAGAAGCAAACATCTTGCTCATAGGTGTAAATCTGCCATAGGTAAGGATAAATTTGGACTTATATTTATGTGACTGTGAGAAACAAAATAATTGACACATGACTGCCACATTTTTCACATAGAAAAGCTTAAAATCTGTGGCCTGTGTTGAGAATAAATAAATTATGTGTTTTCCTTCTATCTATTTTAGCTAGTTGCTAAGCTAAAGAGGGGGAGCAGAATGAGGAGAACACGAGCAGCAGTGTGCTTACATGCACACTGCTGCTCGTGTGTGAAGCACACACTTACATTGCTGCTTGGAAGGACTTCTTCCACGGACAGAGGAAGGACATCATATATCCATAACACAGACGAGCAGTCCTACCAGTGAATTTTAGACAAAACACACAGTAGTTTCGTAAACAGCAGTGGCCGATGAGTTCACCAGAGAGGTTGTGACAAGAAGGGGCGCCAAGAATAAAATGACGCAAATACAAAAGTGACAACTATTTTCAGCAGTTCTACTTAACAATGCAGGACCCTTAAGGAAGACTGATTTAAAGTAAAGACAGAAAGAAAGGCTGTGATCGGGTGGGCAACCCACGGTGTTTTCTGATTGGTGTTTCCAGGGATGGATGATGACGGTGAAATGTTGGAGGATGGACAGGTGAGCTGACAATAAATGATCCAGAGTGGTGGAACCAGGCAGTCTGACAGGCAAAGGAAAGTCCAGAAGGACTTGATGTGCAGATCCAGTAGTGTGCCACCAGATGACAGTGGAGGGAGAAGGGACAAGCATGAAGATGGCTGATCACTGGTCCCAGATGTGGCCAAACCAGGGGGTGAGGCACTGCAGAAGAGGACAAGCATAAGGTGAATACTTACACTAGGATCAGATGAAATCAGCAAGCAGCTTAGCCCAGGTTTCCACAGGATGCGAGAGAACCATCTAGTGTCTGTGCAGGGATCCATATCTTCTTAAAGGCACCTCCTGATTGGACTTCATAAAGATGAGCTGGAGTGGCTCACCCTGTAGAAAGGAGGTAGGAGGAGAAACACAGATGCACCAAATCCCAGCACACAGCTCAGTAGAAAAGACAAGATTTTTACCCTTCTTAGAAATCAGTGGAAAACTCTTTATTCTCATTACAGTAATCAAACTCTGCTTATATTCGCTGACCAACTCTTTGCAAGTTGAATCAGAGGTATAAAATCATATATTTATTCGGTAACACTTTATTTGAAGGGGGTTGAATAAGACTGTCATAAACATGACATAACACCTGTCATGAACATGAATAAGCCTTCATGAATATTTATGACTGTCATAAAGCGTCATGCGGTAAATTATGACACTTTTAATACAAAGTTGACATTATTCAAAATGTCTTTGTTATGACAACTTTACATTAAACAAGAAATAATTACTGATATAAATTTGTTATAAAAGTATTACTGATTGCACTTTAAAAATTTGGTAACTTTGTTATTAAAGGTAAAGTTTAAACTAATGATTTCTTGGTTAATGTCAAGTTGTCATAACAAAGACATTTTGAATAATGTCAATTTTGTGTTAAAAGTGTCATAATTTACCGAATGACGCTTTATGACAACAGTCATAAATATTCATGAAGACGTATTGATGTTTATGACAGGTGTTATGTCATGTTTATGACAGTGTCATGACAGTCTTATTCAACCCCCTTCAAATAAAGTGTTACCATTTATTCATGTAATATTTCACTCTTTGGTAACAGGCCTGCTCTAGATAACACCTGTCAGGTCTGTTCCTGCTCAACACCACTGTAAACCTGATGCACTGATGCTAAGGTCTACCTGTTTGCCTGAGTGTGGTGAGTAGGGATAATAAAACACGGAAAAAAGAACTGGTTGTCATAGTAACTGCTTCTTCAAGGAGAATCAACCATTCCTTTTTCACTGTGAACACTTAACTCTGTTCTTTGCCAAAGGATATTGCCTTAAGACTTTCTTCCCCCGCTTCCTCCTGTCTTCGTACCTCACCAGCTCTTAGTGAAGTGACAATCTGAAGTGGAACATTTCAGTTTTCAGCTGCCACTTCAGACTATTGCTTCTTTTGTTCCTTTTTATTCTCTCATGTTCAGTTTTCATCTCTCTTTCACTCACTTTCTGTTGTTCATCTCCTGACTTTTGTTTCTTACTCTACATCTTGCTATCTTCTTCCCAACAAATCTTCTGTGCAAAATAACTCAAACCAGTGAGAATGAAACAGCAGCATGTTTGATAAGCACTGCACTAAAGGATTCATAAAGGCAAAGTTTAACTGTCTTTAATAGTAGATGTAAATGCAGCTCTCCAACGCTTAGGCTGTGTTTAAGAAAGGAGAGGAGGCGGCAGACTCGTCAGGTCGCTCAAAAACTCACAACCACACTGGTACTGGGAATTCCACAGTGTTGTCCTTTGATAAACACAGTCTTCACCAACCTTACAAAGCCCGGCTGAATGGCTGCTATATTATCAAACATGAAAATGACCAGAGTCCAAACAACCTAACGTTACTAATAGTTAGGGAGTGTTAAGAAAATAAATTT
>NW_015119480.1:0-3050 GCF_001443285.1 Poecilia latipinna
ATCTTTTGAATTTTCTCTGAAAAGAAACTGGAAAACTTGTTGCAGGCGGCATTAGATTGAAGTTCAGGTGGCAGCATCACAGGAGGATTTATGAGCCTGTCAACAGTAGCAAATAAAGCTCGGGCGTTGTTAGTGTTTTTGTTTATGACATCTGCAAAGAAAGCCTCTCTTGCATGTTTTAGTGTTGTGTGATAGTTACGTTGTCTTTCTTTGTAGATGTCATAATAAACGTGCAGTTGAGTTTTGCGCCATTTCTGTTCGGCCCTACGGCAGAGTTGTCTTGCAGACAGAACTGTTTGTGCATTTCTCCATGGAGATTTCTTCCTACCAGTCAC
Source organism: Poecilia latipinna (assembly GCF_001443285.1). NCBI lineage: Eukaryota > Metazoa > Chordata > Actinopteri > Cyprinodontiformes > Poeciliidae > Poecilia > Poecilia latipinna. The sequence continues at coordinate 336 of NW_015119480.1, forward strand.
AACTTTCACTTTAATGGGGGCAATGTAATCAATGATATCTGAAAGTTTGCACTGAAAATCATCTACCAACTTATCTATGTCATTATAGGTTAAGGGCGAGGAAGCAGAGTAGATTTGATTAAATGTCTCTGCTGTGTTTTCTGTAAAAGTACGTTTTGTGATAGTAGCTGTTTGTCCAAGTGGGTTAACAGATAAAGAACATTCAAAGATAACAGCAAAGTGATCCGACAGGCGACATCAGTTACAGAGACATTGGAAATATTCACACCTTCTGATAACCAGGTCCAGTGTGTGTCCATGAGTGTGTGTTGCTTGTTTGACATGTTGTGTTAAACCAAAACTCTCTAATATATTAAACAGATTTTTGCCCCTCGGTCTTCAGGTTGTCAACATGAATGTTGAAATCACCGACAATTATCAAACAATCGCAATCAATGCATATGAGAGATAGAAGTTCATTGAAGTCCATAAAGAAATTTTCCTCATATGTTGGGGTTTTGTATAAAGTTAGTATTAAAGTTCGTTTGTGGCCTTTTACCTCCATTCCAAGATACTCAAAAGACATAAAATTACCCAAAGAGATTTTACTACAGTTCATGGTATTCTTAAATATTGAAGCCACGCCTCCTCCTTTTTTATGTTTTCTATTCTCACTTAAAAAATTGTACATAGGAGGCGCTGATTCAATTAGTACGATTGCTTCATTATTGTCATTCAGACATGTTTCTGTCAGAAATAAAACATCAATATTATGCTCGGTGATGAAATCATTAATTAATAGAGCTTTAGCACAGAGAGATCTAGTGTTTAAAAGACCCAGTTTAAGTGACTTGGAGGCTGAAAGTTCTTCAGTCTGAGGTTCCTTTAGGCAGGGGATCAGTCTGAGGTTTGAATTAAGACCGCTGCTTTTTGTATTTCTGTTTTTTGTAACTTGTAGTGATCCAGACAGGTAATGTCCTGCTATGCAATGTCGGGGGGCCAGACTCATTCTGGTGGATGACGGTGGTAAAGATAATATTTGGACCCCGGTCTCAGACCTCAGAAACGCAGAGTGCTGGATCCTCTGGGAAGTCAGAGGCAGGTGGCTTAGATGAAGTGAGGTCTGCTATGTTAGCGCTAAGGAGAGTCTTGCCGAGGCGAACCTGTTGATCCATTCCATCCTGCTGGGAGGAGGAAGAGTCCGTGTCCGCCTTCCTTTCTGACCCGGATCCTCCACCAGCATCTTCAGGTGGCTCAGGAGCAGCCCAGCTCTCTTTAGTGATTGACTTCCTGGGAAACTCTGATCTTGCGAGTGAGTGTAGGAGCAGAGAGGCAGGGGAAAGAGGGAGGGGGGAAAGATGTGAGACGGTGGAAGAAGGAGAGAGGGGGGGGAAGGTGAGGGGGAACCAGTCATTCTGTTCCCAGTCGATGCTTTATCACTTTGTTTTGGGACACTGTGCTTATGATAATTGGAGGCTTCCATCCTAGTCAGACATCCTTGAGCCTGCTCTTCTGAAGCGATGGTCACATTGTTGTCCTTGTTGATAAAATGAAAAATGTTTGCAGTGAGCAGTTTTATTCCATGTTTGTTAAAATTGCATCCGCCTCTCTTCCAAAGAGGTGAAAACGCTGCCAGTAGATCCAGAGGTTATCGATGAAGGTCACTGAGCTGGCTGAGCAGGTTTTAATCAGCCATTTGTTTATCATGCCCAGCCTGGAATGTTTTTCGTCTCCCCATTGAGGCGATGGAATTGGACCGCTGAGAAATAACTTCATTTTTAATTTTCCCATAGTGTCCAGAAGAATATTAAAGTCCTTTTTCAGAATCTCCGATTTTTGCTTTGCCAGATCGTTGGCTCCAACATGCACAACTAAAGTCTCCATGTTTGGCTGATCAGCGGTTAGAGAGAGCACTTTGCGAGTCAAATCAGATACGGTGTCACCAAGAAAAGAAACCACTCTGGTTTTCTTGGGATTGCAAACATGACTGATTCCATTTACTGTCTCATCTCCAACAATAAGCACTCTTGGCATACCTTTCATTTTCCTGGTGGTCACTTTGTCCTTTGGAGCTTTGTGGGGTGGATGCTTTGGTCTAGCCTCATTGTTGATGTTTGAAGGTGGGTTTTCACTCAGAGGCTCAGGTTGGAGTGCAGAAAATCTGTTTTTCAGTGGGATTCCCACGGAGTCGGAATGTTTTGAGGCTTGGGCTGGTCGCGTTGTCCTTGGGAGCGGGGTCGGTGGAGCCGTTTTGGTTCCAGCTGCTTGTTTGCTGTTCTTTGGCGGAGCAGGTGTTGAGGTTGAAGGTGGGTTTCGACTCAGAGCCGGCCACGCTGATTCATCCAGGTGAGGGGTTCTCCCTGTTAGTCGTCTCATGGGATCTGCAGTGTGAGACTTTTGTTTCGGCTTGGCGCCCTGAGCGATCCAGGGTGAGCTGCTTGGTGCGGGGTGTACGACCTCTCCGCTGATTTGAGGAAGAGTTGTTTCATTTCCACAGGTAGCGTTGATCTCAAAGTTCACCTCCAGTCGTTGAATCTTCGTTTCTAAAAATTGAAGTCGTAGAATACTGCTAATGTCATTGGGGTCAGAGGGGGGCATTTTGCCCTAGTTCAACTTGGAGGTGAAGAAAAGTAAGGTAAAAATAAAAGTCCTTAGGTTTGAAGTAATCCAGTAATGATGTCGATAATGTAAATATAACCATAAAAATTGTGACTTTAAAAATAATTCACAGGCAAA